>NC_133771.1:18637091-18830883 GCF_003597395.2 Chelonoidis abingdonii
GGGGGGGAGGAGTCAGGAATGAGAGGAGGGCTTGGATGGGGCGGCAGGGGGCAGTCAGGGAACAGGGGGGATTGGATGGGGCAGGAATCCCAGAGGGCCATCAGGGGGCGAGAGGCCTCCCCTAACCAGCCCTCCATACAATTTCAGAAACTCGATGCAGCCCTCAGGCCAAAAATTTTGCCTGCCCCTGCTCTAGCTAGTAACATTTGCATTGCAAAAAAAGTTAAATTGGATGGGCAACCTGGCTTTTACCAGTACTTTTTGTTGTTTTAAAAGTGGAATATTTAAAGACACAAAATTATCTATAGGTATAGACTGGCACTTCCAACTTGTTTGTTTTCTACAGTTTCGCTGCTGTGTAATATTACTTGCATAACAGAAAACTCATATTTTAGAATATAGTATCTCTTGGTTTCAAATTCTATCAGACTCCAAACTGACAAAGCTGCTTATGATTTGTACTCTTTCAAAGATAAATGCCACCAGTATACAGATACTTCTGTTTTGTCCATGACCTAAACCAAAAGCAGATTTTGGCTTCAATTCACCAAAACTCTTATACATGTGGTTAAGGCCATCCTTAGTCAACAAGCATTTAACCATGTGTTCAAGTCTCATTGAAGTCAACAGGACTTAAGCAGATGCATTAATTTCACTTCACAGTGTCTTTCAGTAAAAGGCTTCCCTGTAATCTAGTCTCAGTATCATCACTAAATTGCTGGATGACCTTGAGCAAATCACTTACAGCCTAATCCAACTCCCACTGACTCCAAGGGGAGCTGGATTAACTCTTAATCTCTGTGGGTCAGTTTCCCTCCCTGAAAGATGTGCGCAGTAGTATGTACCCCTTACAGGGGTGTGGGGAGGCTTTAATTAATGCTTCTAAAGCACCATGGCTCAAAAAGGCACCAACTAGATAACCAGTCCAGGCTCATTATTCTAAATTGCTACATATATGCTGAGAATTTGTAGCACTGCTGCAGCTCTCAATAGATGCAGGCCAGCATTCTGTATGTGGGAATGTGTGCCTCATACAACTAAAACACAAACCTGTAGGGACTAAAATTTCCAGAAGTGACTAGTGGTTTTGGGTGCTTCAACATGACCTGCCTGAAGTGGGCCTGATTTTTAGAAAGAGCAGAGCACCCACACTCTGACAACTGGGCACTCTGAAGTGTCAAGGAGGCACTCAAAAACTGAGGTACCCCAGACCACTAGTCAATCACTCTTGAAAATGTAGGCCTCTATTAATACAAAAGTTTGACTTAACGCCCCCAAATAAAGTCACATTAAAATCAGGTTTGGAGCAGTTATTTGTGAGAACGTTTTCAACATGCAGTTCTGTTACCAACTGCATCCAGGGCTTGTTGGAACTCAAAAAGAAGCACTAAATCTTACATGTTGACAGCACATTTCATCCTCAGAATCCCTAAGGGCTTTACAAACTTGAACAAATTATACACAAGGATCACGTCCATCAGCCACTGAAATGCAGACACTTCTAGAGTGACACGTAGCAAATGTGCAGCAAACAGTTTAGAAAAAAGTGATGAAGAATACTGTATCCAACAGAGGATACAAGGACAATTTAAGTCAGAAGAATGTAATCTCCTGAGTTAAAGTTTGGCCAGGACACCATGTTTAAACACCCCTGGATCTTGCCAACAGTTCCAGAAGAAATTTAGTGATTGCAGGACTTTGATTTTATGTCTCATACAAAACACAGCATCTTCAGAAGCAGGTTATCCTCAGTACAGTGCTGGGGCTCTGGTTCAGCACTGACTAGAGGGAAGAGTGCCACCTACTGAATCTTTCTAACACCACTTTAAGGGCATCAGAACACTGGATGAAGTTTACATACTTATGAACTGTGAGCATCCCCTTGAGGCACCTTATTGGCTTTCCTCAGAATCTTCCTATTTTGTCAGTCAAAATCAGATCCTTACCCTTAATGTAACAGAGCTCTTTGCACTTTTGTGTACTGGTGCTTCCAGTATCCTCTAATAAAACTTATGTGGGATAACTCAGAAGTCATTCCCTTCCTTCCACCCCCCAAGTACAGTGCTTTGGAAACTGAGGTCAGACTTCGGTTTGAAGAGACACTTCTGTCTGAACTTTCATATCCAAGTATCCTCTTCATTTTTGGAAAGGTTGTCAGTGCTCGGATGACTCCTTCTGTAAAAGGCAGAGAGGAACACAGGTGAAGAGATTTCTACTTTTCCTTGCTGGCTGTTATTTTACTGTTATTTTTGTAGCTAAACTTATAGGTTAAAATTTAGCAACCTTGAATAATAAAGAGAGAGAAGGTGAGAACTACTAGCAAGGTATGTTTGTTTTAGTGTCTTGACCAATTTCCACATCTGGTATTTTAAGATCATACAAAGGAGAAACAGCAAAGACCTATTAAATAACAATATATGGAGATATACCTATCTAAACCCTGAAAGGTCATTGAGTCCAGGACCATGTACTGATTTTGCCCCAGACCCCTAAGTAGCCCCCTCAAGGACTGAGCTCACAACCCTGGGTTTAGCAGGCTAATGCGCAAACCACTGAGCTATCCTTTCACCCCCTAATTATGTTATATTATCTAATCCATCATCCAGATAGGGGGGATTGTTCTACAGTATATGTTGAGGACTTAATATTGTCTTAAATATGCTAAATGATGGCTGAGGGTTTACTCCCCTCACCCTTGATATTTGGCCTATTTTTTTTTTTTTTTTTAACTGGACCAGGAGTCTTCCAGGAAGAAAAGAAAAGGAAAAGATGATATGAATGAATGTAAAAAACATGCAGAACAAATGCTTAACCTCACCCTACCACAAGATTTCAGACTTTCTTTACACACCAGAAAGAAAAAAAAGTCACATTTTTCCCATTTGCAGATAGCTAAGGAGAATATAATTAAACATGACCTAAAAAATACCCTCTTCTGGTTTCTGCTGGGTACAGTATTCTCCATGTCCAAGCTTAAACTTTAGTATAATGGTGCTGTGCTATGCTTCACCCATGGAAGGCTGGTGGATTATGTGATTTCTGTGCATTATTTTGTATCATTTAAATTTGCAGATAACTTTGGGAAACAAAACAGAAGTAATCTCTTACAAAGACACCTTATATACACAAGCAGCAAAGAGTCCTGTAGCACCTTATAAACTAAAAGACATTTTGGAGCATGAGCTTTCATGGTGTGGCAAAGTACCTGCTTCTCCTCTGCTGGCTCAGTCCCTTCTTGCCTTGGAGCCAGAGGCTTGGGCAAAGCAAAAATCCTTCCCAGTCACGCAGGGTCTGCTGATCCATTCTCAGTCAGTCCCTAGCTCTGTTTTTCTCTCCTTCTGGGGAGAGTGCACTCTCCCTTGCAGGAAGAGTTTCACCAACCTACTCACTGGCAGCTACTCCACTCCACTTCCCTGCCAGGGAGTGTTTAAAAAGGTCCCCAGCAATTGGGGCCAGCTGAAGCTAATTAGTTCCCTGGTAACCCCTTTTCCAGCTGAACCTTATTTCTCCATGGCTATCTCCCCTCAATGGAGAGGGAGAGGCCTTTTAACCCATCTGGGACTAATTACTACCCCTCTCCTGGTAGCTAATTGTCCTGAGTTTGCCACAGTGGGTAAATACCCACTTCGTTGGATGCATGCACAAGGACTCTGCAACAAAGCTAAGATACTAGAACAGTAGTTCTCAAACTTCTGTATTGGTGATTCCTTTCATATAGCAAGCCTCTGAGCGTGACCCCCCTTATATATTAAAAACACTTTAAAATATATTTAACACCATTATAAATGCTGGAGGCAAAGCGGGGTTTGGAATAGAGGCTGATGGCTCTGACCCCAAGTTTGAGAACCCCTGTACTAGAAAAATGTAACGTTCTGCTAATTTACAGAATTTAAAAAACTTAAACCCAAAACTGTGATAGTAGTTAATAATTTCCCCCACCCTGAATCCTAAGATCCTGTAAGAGAGGCTGCTCTGATATTATTGCACTTTGCTGCTGAGTCAAACCTACCTTAACAGCTCGAGTGCAAATTCAGTTTCTTTTCGACTTTTTTCAGTGATTGGGTAGAAGAGGAGTATGGATAAGCCTATAACAATGAGAATAGCAGGGACTGCCCCAATCAGGATTTTCAGTGTGAGGATCACAGTGCTGGATTGCCTGCACATCCCTGGTTTATAACCGGCAAACCTATGAAAACACACATACGGACACTGCTGTTATTCCCCTACCTAACAGGCACTTGGTCACATTAAGGGCTTTCCCCAGTCTCCTGCCCTTCCACCACCAACTGAACAGCTGCTGCAATTTCTTCTTACGCTTCCTCTTTTTATATCTTATCTGCTCCCTTTGGTGGAAGGGGAGTCAATCCTACGGCTACCAACATGAAATTTGTCATTGATTTCAGCCCTTTCCCCACCTTTCTTCCACTCTTTGTCTTGTGCCTTCTCTGAAATAATTTCATTACCTTTATGCAGCCAAAGCACGGAATTACATGCTGTTCTTACTACTGTACAGACTTAATAATTAACAAAGAGACACAACAGTGAAATGAAATCCTATATAGCTAGGCTTGGAAGGATTAGATTTTTATTGATAAATGTCTATTTCACTGTACACACACAAACTGAGGAAAAAATATTTCCATTGACAATAATCAAAATGTACACAGAGGCAAAGTAAGAAAAAATGCTCCTTGAGAACTTAGTAGAGTTTGATTTACGGAGATCTATTTTGTATATTTTGACGTGATGTTGACAATTTGTGTTTTAATGGTTATAAAGCTTTAGCTTTTTTAATCTCAACATCCATTTTCATTAAATAATTGTCTGATCTCCCCCCATAATGTCCCACAACTGTGAACATTTAAATAGATAAAAATAAAATAAAAACTTAAAACCCATAATTTTGTGCCATTGTGAAAATTTAAATAGATAAAAATTGAAAAAATGCTTAAAATAAATATTGATCTTATCCATCAGAATTATAAAAAAATAAAAATTGAATTCTGCCAAGTCTCTATATAGGGGAGCTTGTCTGATAAGTGAATCCTATTCCTACTCAACAAAACTCTTAAGCATGTGCTCAACTTTAAACGAAGGTGAGTAGTGCCACTGGCATCAACAGAAGTTCTTACCTCCTTAAAGCTAAGGACGTGCTTCAGAGCTTTGCTGAACAGGGAAAGGATTACTCCTATGCTTAAAGTTAAGCATGTACTTATGTGATAGGCTGAATCAGGGCCAGAGGTGTGCATAATATTACAATTACTGATGCCCTGAGCTGTTCAGTGCCAACTTGTAGAGTTATTCTGTTTCATCCTGAACATGCACCTATGAAAAATTATTACCCATATTCCATCAAATTGCCTCCTATGCTCTCCCATAAATGTCAGCTCTGGACTCCAGCAGATGGCAAACTGCTGGGAGCTCACTAACTGAAGTGAAGTAGCGTTAATCAGTTGACAGTAATTCTGTTAGTTATGAGCTCTCCGTATGTAGTCACTAAAACACAGAGACTTGTTTTCCTTAGGGAAAAAAAGCACTGCAGCATCTGCTGCAAATTCATGACAGCTTGTTGACAGATAAGAACTGACAAGTGGTTCGCAGTGCAGTCTACATGGGAGCTACCACATCCCAACTTCTCATTTTGGTTTCTCCAGTCTTAAACTGGAGTAGCAGTCGCAGAAGACACATGGTTAAATCACAACTGTCAATGGGGACCTGATCTCCTGCTCTACATAATGTGACCTCTATGGTGCAAAGTCAAGGTCAGTGTGGAGGGGAGGTACTGTAGGGTCACAGCACTCCACTTTTCAAGAACATTTCAGAAATATCTGGTTAATTACACTGGCTCTACCAATCTATTTGAAAAAAGTGATTTGTGACATTAATCTGGCTGGTTGAAATTTTTCCATTGGATATTGGGGTTTCGAAGACATGAAAACTTTAAAAGGCATGGTCTGCTTTTCCTAGGAAAAAATGCTATTTTTTGTTCAAAATAAAATAAAATCTAAATAGGACTAGACAAACAGTGGGAGGGCACTGGGCCAAAGAATTGACTTGCTCAAGGTCAACCTAGGAAGGTGGTTGAATCTACATCCTTAGAGGTTTTTAAGGCCTGGCTTGACAAACACCCCCTAAGGTCTCTTCCAACCTTAATATTCTATGATTCTATAACAAAGACACCCTGAGACAGAACTGAGAACAGAACCCAGGTTTCCTGATTCTTAGTGCCCAAACCACTAAGTCCATGCGGCTACCTAAAGAAAGCAATCTAAAACCAAACAGTTCTTAACAGGCCACCAGGCGTCCTGCTGACCAGAGGTCTGATCTGTCAGATAACAATTTTGTGTTTAGGATTCGGCCATTACAAATTCAAGCTGGCAACCAGACTGTCTTTGAGCTCCCTCCTTTTGTGAATGGTGAGAAGGCAATTACCACACAGCACCTCAGAGCCCTTTAATACAGCAACTAAGTGGATATAAAACATCACTTACTCCAGGCTTGCTGCAGAAATTCCTAATCCAATCCCGGCCGACATCTTAGTAAAGAAGACATATGAAGAATAAAAGATGGTTTCAGGTCCCTTTGCATGAGGATTCAGCAGGCGAAAATGATCAACTACATCAGGCAACATTGACCTGCAAACCAGCAAGAGAAGGGGCGTGTAAAAGCCTCAAGCAGAAGTTACTGAGCCTCTTTACCATAGAGTTTACAGGGTCTTTTTTCTTGAAGGTTTGATTTGTGGAATTAACTGTGCAAACGAGATCATTTATTTTTGACACGATATTTAGGCTGAGAATTACAAACAGAGAAAGTCAGATGGCAAAGAACACAGAAACAGAAAAGAAGGTGTTAACTTTGCACTGCTAGGTCAACAGACAAAAATTAGTAACGGTAGGGGCTTTGTCATCTAAATGTAAAGGTGGGCAGTGGAGGCTGGAATTTGGTTTTGCAAACCCTCATTGGTTCAACTGAGTGGGTAGAATGTTTTACCCAGGGAATGTCAAAATTTGCTGACTGAGGTGGAACATTTTTGAGGGAGGCACTTGTTAAAACATTTGCAGCACACTGCTGGGTAATTTAACTACTAAGCAGAAAACCTTCTTTCACAAATGAGTTTGATGACATTTTGATTTACTACTTCTGCAGGGAGCTAGTCAAATAGGTTATACTGATTGAAAGGAGGACAAAAAGTTTTAATAGGAAATGCATGACAACAACAACAGTTCACAAGGTTGTAATCTAGTAAGCAAACAAAACCCCAAGGTAGAACTTTATTCACATTGCATGGTTACAATATTTACCTCTTTTTTAAAGTAATAGAAATGGATGATTTAGTTGCGGTTGGTCCTGCTTTGAGCAGGGGGTTGGACTAGACGACCTCCTGAGGTCCCTTCCAACCCAGATATTCTATGATTCTATGATAATAGAAAGGTACAAAAATATCTGAGTTTGATATTGGGTGATTGTGAAACTATGAGAAGCCCTATCATATAACTAACTAGAGTGCATTAACAAAGCAGCAGTGTTAGGACACTAGAAGGGCCTATTATCCCACTGATGCAGAGGATTTAGAGTTGCTGACCTAAAGTCAAAGCCCTGAAATACCCATGAGTCAGCACCTATGCCTGCCCCTATAGGACACTCCTGCATTTGCTCTCCATCATAGGGCTGCTTTGTAAGGATCTACAAATTGGTGCAGGCTGCCTATGCTACATTCTTAATTGTTTAGTATTAATTGATTTGTATGCAATTTCCAATATAAACTCTAGAGAACTATTAAAAACTAAGTCTGAACGACTGATTGATTTACTATTCTCAGGAGTTCTAGACACATGTAAGATTACTAATTAATTTACGAATATTTTCAGAGAGCATTTACATTTACACATATATACACACATACCAGACATTAACAGCTGACACATGACACTGATTACAACATAGTTATCACAGACCTCTCCGAGTCTAGATATAGTGGAAAACTCTGATTTCTCAGATACCACTGGGTGGTAACTGTTGCCAAATTCTGAGTGTTTACATGCTGAACTCCACACAGTACACACACACACTTCAAACATAAGATTTGCCTACCATGGCAACAGCAAAGATGATGCAATACTGAGACCAGAGACAAAGGCCACCACGTAAGCCAAAACCAGATTTGGGATTGTAACCAGCATGACCGCAAAAGGAATCATCCACTAAGAGAGGGAAAGAAGAACCAGAAGAAAAATGGTAGATAAGGTATTTGAAAAGTATATGGCATACAATGGAAAATATATTTTTTCACACAGAAGAGGCAGCATTGTGAAACAGCAGTTTATATATTGCTATGGTCCAACAAAGCTTAAAGTGTCAGTGTTGTGAGCGAATGATGCTCCCACAGAGTCCTAGTTCGTTACTTAGCTTAGCAAAAGGGAGGAAATGACTAGAGCTCTGCAGCAGGACTGGGATCCCATAGGTCCTGCAGGACCTACTGCCATAATAGTGGGAGTGGGTAAAATGTACTTTGTTGTGGGTGGGAATGGGTGGGCAAAATCTCAAACTGGTAATTGGTGGGAAAACACAATCTTTTTTTTAAATAAAGGTTTTAATACTTAAATTTAAGAGAGGGGTAGAAAGAGATTTGATGTCTATTATAACAAGAGTTAAAGTATAGTTTACATGGTTTCAGCAAGATTTATGGTTTTTAGTGGTAAAAATTGAGCCTGAATTCTGTTGTTTAATAAATCTCTCTCTCTTGCGGGATTTGCGGGGTCTAAGATTTCTGTCGGTGGGAGCAGTATAAAAATGCAAGAAACAATGAGGGTGTGGGTGGGAGTGGTAGTGGGTATTGCACAGCAAGACAGGAGAGAGATTCAAAAAATAGTTCTGCGCAGGGCTCTAGAGGTGACAATATTTTAGAACAGAACAAGTCAGCCAGTGCTGCCATCTCCACTTTATTTTCAACAACAGGAACATTTCCATTACAGCCCAGGCACTGCAAGGGACTTTGAGTCATGTCTGGATTTAAAATAACCCATTTCACAGGTGAAATCAATTACTGATTTACAAGGAGCTACGGGACACTTTGGTCTTCAGTGACTTTTTCAAAAACCGGGATACTAAGTATAAATAACGAACACTAGGGAGACAATATGGTCTAGTGGCTAGCAGCAGTAGGACAATTTATCCTACCACCTTCCCCATGTCTGTCACTGACTCGCATTATAACCTTGGGTAAATCATGAAGGTCCACATTTCCAGAATTGGAAATCTAAATTTGGATGACCTGGATTTGATTTTCACTTCCATTTGGAACAATGGGCTAATAAGGGGTAGAGACTCCCTCATTTAAAATGTGGACTCAAAAGCCATGCTCCCCAGTTGTCCCTGCATTCCATACCAGTCTTGTGATATCACCTCACATTCCTGTAAGTAACTGACACAATGCATCACAAAGCACAAAGCTGAGGTCTGCAGAAAATGTAATTTATGTTAAATAAGAAACACTTAAAGCTTCTTGGGTTTGTGTTGCTCATTTTGATTCTCTGCACTATATTTGAGGGTTGGGGAGGCTGAGGGCATGAGCAGAGACTTCAGTGAGGGTGCTTCTACTTTGCGCTTGCTATTTTTTTTGCAAGGAAATCGGTGATCTTGGATATCTTGCCTGCTGGGGTCTAATCCATTTAAACAGGGGACACTTGTCTTACATTTTAAATGCAGTTCCCATCCAAGGAACAGGCATTTGTTGGTAAACCCAAACAAGGAGCAAAACATCTTCCGAGACTACAAGTTCCCAGCATAAACAGCCTTTGCATTAGCCTACAATGCTTGTAGCAAAATCATTACTTCACCACAAGAGAGCACTCCAGCAATACAAGATCGCACATTGCCTGCAAACAATCTGACGATTAACTCTGTGCTCAACGTTGTGTGCCCACTGGGGCCAGAGCATCCAGAGAGGTTTTTAAATCAATAATAATACTGATTTAAAATTGATTTTTCTAGTGAGGAAGGAGCATGACCCAGGACAGGCAGAACTGAAATGGTAATTCTTAAAAGTATCTCTTGTGCAAAGGCAGATATATGAGAGCAGAGCTCTCTAAGCTGTAGAAAAAAAATCACTGCAATAAGCATCCCATGCATCTCATTTTTTTCTATTTCTAAAACAAAACTTTAAATCCTTAGGTGATCACACTCCCCCTCTCACCTGACCCACCAGGAGCAGTAACGGCAATATTCTATTGTCAGATCATGCCTCCATCCAGAAGAACTTCACAAACTATTGACAAGCAGCAATATGGAAATGGAGCCACCTGTGGCCGAATGGTAGTAACCTACACAGCACAGTAGGGCAGAGGGAAGGGAAGTTTTGGCCAAGAATGTTGGGGCAATCCTTTACAGAAAGAACTGCATGAGATCTTTAACACTCATGTGGAGCAGAAATGGCCTCCATTTTTAAAATATCTACCCAAAAAACTATGCACCACACATAACTCAATCTCTTTACCCTAGATGGACAAAGGGCTGGGTTGACTCTAGTGAGGTTTGAACCTATAGTTCCAGGAAATTTAGATATTATAGAGCTAGTGTTTAGACCACTAATCCACCCCCTCCAACCAATTTAAACTTGAGGAGGAATGGTAAAAAAAGAGGCTATGTCCATCATCTCAAATACAAGAACTATACTATAATGCTGAGTTTATACAGGTGCTCATTTTTTCAGGTAACCATCCCATTTTCAAATCACCTCTGAGAAGTCCCTCCTCCCTTCACCCTAAAGGGCGCTGAAATTATGGCAGGAAAACCACCTCTCTTCAGATTTTTTTTTTCAGAACCTTCTACAGTGACAGAAATACAGCTGCAATTAATGAGGCAATTCTGCCTTCACAGTGATGGTGAGCAGATATAAGAGCTACAGTGCATCCCAAAGGCGAAGGAAGCCTTTGGGATGCACTGCCAGACAAGAGACTTTCACTGAGCAAACAGGAAGTACTCATGCCATACAAGGGTGTGTCTACATGGCAAAAAAGGTGCTTTCTTCAATCCAGCTCTATCATAGTCTACAACACAACTAACTAACACAATGGTAAAAATGCTAGACCATGATTTGTTTATGTTGAAGGGGCTTTCCAATAATGGTAAACTGACTTGATTGAGCCAACTTGACTGAAGAAAGCACTTTTCTTTGCTGCACAGACGGGTGCCTAGGAGGTAACTCTGTTCCCTTGAGATCCATCTCAGCTTCTGCTAATTGCCTTTGCTAGTCAGAAGCAGGGATGGTCCTGAACTGTGAATTTCAGATGCATATTTAAAAGCATCAAAAGATCAGAGGTATTTGAAGCCAGTGTATTGCTTTCAGCCCATCTCCAATTCATCAGACATCCCTGCAATATATAGATTTTAGCTTCAACAAATTGCTGCTATTAGTTACACCAACAGCTACCACTAGCTGTGAAGTGTTTGAGGTTATTAAACTAAAACACTTAAAAAGCTAGATTCCAGGGAGAAATGCAGCCAATGCCAAGGGTCATCTACAGGCAGAGTTTTACATAAAGCTCTCAGTTTCTTCCTTGCCTCCTTCCTAGGGACTTAAAGTGCTTCAGCCTGTATGATGTGTCCAGGCTGAAAGCTCAAGTTGAGCTCCAGAGTGAGGAGTCAAAAAGTCAGCAAAAGCTCAGGAAGGCATCTTGGCTCTGCTTTGGGAAGCTGTGACAGTTAAATTAGGCATCTTTCCTCTGGGATCGCTAAGATGATAGCATCTCATTTATTTATTTTACTTTGTGGACACTTGCAGGAAGAGGGAAAACCCAATGTTGCAGGAAGCCCATCCTTTCGGTTCAAAGGGGTTCATGCTAGATCTGCCCCCAATTCAGTTCACTGGGGTTTCACTAATCCCTTCCCTATGACTGAGTTAGCTGAAACCAACAAATCTAGCCAAGCTAAATCTCAGATAACATAGCCCTTGAACATACGGCAGTTCAGATCTGAATCTGAAACTCTGTGCTCAGGTTCAACTCTGTGAGACAGATACAAAGTGGAACTTTGGGTCAAGTTTGCATCTCGCCTTCACTCACTAACCCATGTCTTGGAAAATTGCTTTGAAAAACTTGGCGTTTGCCTGAACTGCTACAATTCAAGGTTTGAAATGAATCCTGAAATCAGGCAAACTTCAGCTGGTGTCGGTTTTTATTCAAAAGTTGTGAACAGTTCCTGAAGAAGCTACTAACATCTTACTGACACGTAAGATGCCACGTTGCATAGATTTACACAATGGTTTACTTACGGAAATCCCACATGCTGCACTTTTCTTGCCAAAGCGCTGTAGAAACCACTGCCAGAATGGAATGCTCACTGCTGCTGATACCTATAAAGGATGGAAAAATATTTGTACAGTACTGACTAGGTGTAGGGTCATCTCTAGAGGCTGCAGTGACACCCTATATTGTACTATGCGAAGGATTGAGACTGAGGAAGAACTCTGAGATTCCTGCTCCCTTCACCACCAACAGACAACTAAGAATCACAGAAATAAGAGATGGTCGTCTAATCCATCTCATTTCTATGCAGAACTGTCCCATGCAGACACAGAACACCAAGGTGATGGGTACAATATAAGAATTTAAATAGAAAAGAATACAGTACATTCCCCGGTGATTTGTCCAGTGTACTATTAAATGTCCCAAGTGATAAGTGACTAATCACTATTCCCAAATGAAAAGTGATAGAGAGACTATTCAAATACATTTTAAGAACAGAAATTTTCTCAAAATAAGCTTCTTAATTTTTCCCTTTCTTAACGGAAGCCATAGAAATTAGAGACAGAAATGACCTGCTAGGTCATTCAGTCCATCCCCCAGCAAATTCTAATTGTACTTCATGCTACTGCCTTCCATTTAATCATCTGAAAACTTGTGTGCAGGGCCGGTGCAACCATTTAGGCCAACTAGGCGGTTGCCTAGGGCGCCAAGATTTGGGGGTGCCAAAAAGTGGCGCCCCCCCCCCCAAATTTTTTAAATGGTTGCAGCCGCTGCTGCTGGAGGGGCTGAGCTGCCTGCAGCCGGCAGCCCAAGTTCCCCGGGTCAGTGCCTGCCACCGCGCCGGCAGCCCAGGGCGCCCCCGCGTCAGGGAGCCGCCGCGCAGCCCAGGAGCCCCCCTCCCTCCCCGGGGTCAGGAAGCCGCCGCCGCAGCCCGGAAGCCCAGGCGGCCCCCGCCCCGGGGTCAGGAGCCGCCGCAGCAACCCGGCACCCAGGGCGCCCCGCCGCCCGGGGTCAGGAGCCCACCGCAGCCGGCAGCCCAGGCGCCCCCCGCCCCCGGGTCAGGGAGCCGCGCCGCCGCAGCCCAGGGCGCCCCCCCCTGGGTCAGGGAGCGCTGCCGCAGCCGCAGCCCAGGGCGCCCCCCCTCCCAGGGTCAGGGAGCCGCCGCGCGACCCGGCAGCCAGGGCGCCCCCCTCCCCCGGTGGTCAGGAGCCCCGCCGCCGACCCGGCAGCCAAGGTGCCCCCCCCGGTCAGGAGCCCGAGCCCGCCCGGCGGCGAAGTCCCGGACGACCTGGCGCCAGAAACCCTAGTGCCGGTCCTGCTTGTGTGTATATGTATGTATAGAGATTTATAGATATATATAGTGTGGCAGAGCTCCGACCTTGTCCCCATGGGTTCCGCACTTCCAGGCAGTTTATGCTAGCCTCAGAGGCTCACTGCAACCCTCCATGTAGCCCTTTTCTTTCTAGAGCCAGGGTACAGTCTACTGAGCCTTTTTCATCATAAGCCAGCAAGGAGGTTGGTGAGAGAACTCCCACAGTCTCTGTTGTCCCTACAGGCTTATTCAAGAACAGTTGAGCCTCCTGTCCGGACAGGGGCCTGTCTTCCCCTCCCAGGACATGTTTCTGTAGTGGCAGGTTGTGGGGAACCCAGACCTGCCCTCCACTCCGGTTCCGGCCCAGGGACCCTAATGGCAGCAGCTGTTGGCAGCTGACCTTTCGCTGCCAGATTTGCTACATTTCCCTGGGCTACTTCCCCACAGGTCTCCTGCTTCTCTCTCTTAATGCCTTCTTCACTCTTACCTTAGGGCTCCCTTTCCCATGGTTTGAAGGTGTCTTCATTACCCAGCCCTTCAGCCGCACTTCCTCTCCTCTGGCTCTCTTTGACCTGACTGGAGTGAGCCCTTTTATAGTATCAAAGTGGCCTTAATTAGAGTCAGGTGTTCACATTAGTTTAACAGCCTCACTTGACTCTTTGCAGGCTAATTGGTGTCAGGTGTCCACATTAGCCTGGAGCAGCCCCTGCTCTGGTCAGTCAGGAACAGAAAACTGCTTATCCAGTGGCTAATATACCTGCCTTCTACTACTCTGTTGTTAGCAACTGGCCTGGGTCTATCACAATAGATACAATTAAACACAACACCATCCTTTAAAAGAAAGGTGAAGTAAGTACGTACAGGATTCACTCCTTTGAGGGCAGATATATCCAGTATTGCAACTGATCAAAGCCAAAATAGCATCCCATTATTTCTAGCTTTACCCCACCTTGTACCATCCTAAACAATTCCTCTCCCTCCTTGGTATTTGTATCTTTCTAATACCTGCAGAGACTAGGGATGTAAGAAAAGAAAGGTTACATACCTTCCATAACCAGAGTTCTTCAAGACATGCGGTCCCTACCTGTATTACCTGTGGGATATGCATGTGCTTTATGCACCTGAAACTGGAAGATTCTTGCTAGTAGTGTCTGTTGGTCCCCATGCTCTGATGCAAGGGTAGGTGGGACAGTGTTGACTGACCATCTCTCCAGTTCCATCTATACTGTAAACCAAGTGTTACAATCCGAAGTAAAGGAAAAGGAGGGCAGGTAATGGAATACAGGAAGGGAGCACACATCTTAAAGAACGCCAATTACAGAAGGTGGTCCCTATGTGAATTTCACTCTGCATGACTGACAAGCAGTACTCATGATGCAGGAGGGTGCAACGACTTCTATAGGAATGCTGACCCAAAGGATGTTTTATTAAATAGTCCTACCTTGAGTTTAGGGGACTGGACGAGTTGACATACTAAGGTCCCTTGCAATCCTACACTTCTATGTTTAGATGAGGAGGCTTATACCAACACACAAGTGTCTTATGAGGATATGAAAAGAACGCCACAGGGCTTCTTTACATATATCAAGGAGGGATACTTCCTGAAGCGAAGCTGCTGAAGCACCTTTGCTCTGGCGGAGCGGGTGTTGCTCCGCCAGGTGGAGGTGCATGAGATAACTGGTAAGAGAACAAGATACAACCTGAAATCCACTTGGATAGTCTTCGTGAAGATAACATTTGTCCAGTCATGTGTTCCACTAGGGCCACAAAGAGCCCAGGCAATCTCAGAAAGGGCTTTTTCTCTGAAGATAGAATGTCAGTGCCCAAGGCATGTCCAGGGAATGGAGTCTCTGATCCCAATTGTTGGTATAAGGCTTAGCAAAAAAACCATACAAGTAAGTGTACAGTCTGAAATTATTTTGGACACAAAATGAGGGTGCAGTCTTATTCTTATGGAACACGATATATAATGGGTCAGTCATAAGCATGATGTTCCCCAGGAAGGCTAACTTCCTAGAGCAGGGGTTCTCAAACTGGGGGTCAGGACCCCTTAAGGGGTCACAAGATTATTACATAGGGGGTCATGAGCTGTCAACTTCCACCCCAAGACCTGCTTTGCCTCCAGCATTTATAATGGTGTTAAATATATTAAAAAGTGTTTTTAATTTATAAAGGGATCAGAGGTTTGCTAAGTGAAAGAGGTTACCAGTAAAAAAAAGTTTGAGAGCCACTGTACTAGAGTAACATGAACGCAAGCATTTTGCTAGTGGTTCAAATGGGGGTTTACTTAGCATGGAAAGGACCAAGTTGGAACCCATATCGGGGCAGGTCTGGCTATGGGAGAGAAGGTCTGATCAAGCCTTTCAGAAATCGCACAGTCACTGGATGTGTGAAGACAGAGTAGACATCAAGAGGAAGGTGGCAGGTGCTAATTGCTACCAAGTGAACCCATACGAATCTATGGGAAAGACCAGAAAATTTCAAGGTGAGCAGACAGTCCATTGGGAATGTCCATTTTGTCTGAGGACATTTGGTGACACTGAGTACAAACAGAGAATCTTTTCAATTTAGCTAAGTAACACCTTCTGGTAGATTATTTCCTGCTATTGTTCAGGATGACTTTAACAGCCATTGAATGTTTCTGCTGTATGTTCAATGCCCTTTCAATTACCAGGCTGTGAGATGAAGTTACTCTGGATTCAGATGCCTGATCTTGCCCTTATCATAGAATCATAGGGTTGGAAGGGGTCTCAGGAGGTCATCTAGTCCAACCACTGCTCAAAGCTGGACCAATCCCCAGATTTTTACCCCAGTTCCCCAAATGGCCCCCTCAGGGATTGAGCTCACAACCCTGGGTTTAGCAGACCAATGCTCAAAGCACTGAGCTATCCCTCCTACTGGAGAGGATGTCTGGGAAGGACTGGATGCTGACTGGTGGACAAGATGACAATTGAGAAGGATGGGGAACTGAATTTTCTTGGCCATATGAGAGCAATGGCTTTGAGAACTCAAGTTAAGAGTGGGATGGGGTAGGGGGAGACTACATCAAATTTCCCATCCATGGGAGTAGAAGGACATCTCCCTTGGAATTATGACTGTACACCCCACGGTGCAGTATATTGTGCATTTCTTGTCTTGAGACGCAAATAATTTCAGAGTCGGAGATCCTCTTTGTTGGAATAGGTCTTTCACCAATGAATTGTGAATCTCCCATTTGTCATCCATCAAGAAGTGCTGAGACTGTTTGCTCGTGCATTGTGAATTCCTGGAACATAACCTACCGACAAGGTAACCCGATGACGAATGCACCAATTCCAGAGGCAGACTGCTTCTATGCAAAGGGCGTAGATCTTGCTCCTCCTTGCTTGTTGATGTAGAACACAGCTGTCATGTTGCCTAACATCACCTGAATGTGCTGGGAATGAACGAATGGTAAGAATTGTTTGCAGGTCTCTCAGACTGCTCTCAGTTCCATGAGATTTTTGTGCACCCTGGACTCACAAGGTGTCCCTGTTCCTTGTGCTATTTGTTCGTCCAGATGTGCACCCCAGGCTACTAGGGAGGCATCCACAATTAGCATTTTCTGAGCAGGTGACAGAGAGAAAGGACCTGTTCTTTGTCCTGCCACCAAACCTTGCATCCTGGGTGGGGAGTGTGTGATGTTCGCCTCTGGTATTATCTGGACCAGTGATCTGCTAGGTCACTCCAATCCTTGACCCTGGGAGCCAGCCTTACTCTGCTCTGCTGTGACAACCCCCAGTCCCGGGCTTTGGCATGTAAGCTGCTCCCAGCTACTTGCAACCAAATTACACTATCCAATATCTCCAGTCCCAGACGCAACCCTACGAACCTCTGTTTTGCAGGGTCTGGTTATGCCTGCTGGAAGCTGAAAGCTTATATGAGTTTGTCAGTTTAACTATGAAATTGATATGTACCAGGTTTATTATCCCAAGAGGAGTCTCTGACACACTTCAAACCAAACGCACTGCTTCAAGTAGAATAAACAAACAAATTTATTAACTATGAAAGATAGATTTTAAGTGATTAGAAGTCACAGCATAACAAGTCGGATTTAATCAAATGAAATAAGAACAAAACACAGTCTAAGCTGCCCGTACAAACTTAGATGCTTCTCACCAGAGGCTGGCTGATTGCACTTCAGCCAGGCTCTCTGCTTTGATCGGCGCTTTAGTCGCTTGGTGTGGTGTGTGTAGACGTTGGTGGAAGAGAGAGAGTGCATGGCAAACATCTCTCTCTTTTATCATGTCCTTTCTTCCCTCTTGGCTTTGCCCCCCACTACCCTCCAGAGTCAGGTATTACCTCATCGCAGTCCCAAACTGACCAAAGGAAGAGGGTGACTCACTCGAGAGTCCAGCAGATCCTTTTGTTGCTGCCTAGGCCAGCGTCCTTTGTTCCTGTGAGGCTGGGCTGGGTTTGTCTCATACATGCCTGATGTGGTGTAAACTGCCTCTGTGCTCTTGGAGAGTTTTTGCTTGGGCTTATTTTAAGCCACGAAGACACATTTTAAGCCTCATAACTATATACATGAAATTATAACCTATAACATTACTATAATGTTACTGTAACAACAATTACTATAACATCAGTCTAACAACAATGCTCAGTGCACCATGAGCCTTCCGAAGACACCTGACATGACAAACTTTGCATTGGATACCACACAATCATTTTACAAGAATGAACACGGGGGTGCTGGGTGTTCCGCCGAGGTACAGCGCGTCACAAAGTGTAACTAATTGGTCCATACTGTGCCTGCTTGGCACAGATACTGCTCAAAACTAGGCTTGTAGACAGTCAAGTCAGAGGCTCATGAATGGTGCCACATAGGTTCAAGATGTCATGTAACCCAGGAGGACAAGGTTGTTTGTGGGAGCTTTGTCAGCTGATTGATCAGGATGTTCATAGATTGAAATCTGTCCATATGGTAGTAAGCTCTGGCCAACTGGTGATGGTTGTTTCTACAGTTGCTCCAATGAATTCTGTGGTCTGTGTTGAAGCTGAAATGGACTTTTCTACATTCATGCAGATTCCTAGTTATTTCTGAGAGCATTCTGCACCAAAAAAAAAAAATTCTGCACACAGTATTTTAAAATTCTGCAAATTTTATTTGTCAAATGAATGCGGAGGCTCCAGCATGGCATTGGGGAGCACAGGTCACTGGCTGCACAGAGCTTGGAGATCATTGTGTCGTTCCCCCTGGGGACATGGACTCAGCAGTGGGACTGCACCCAACCCTGACACATCACAAGGACCAGGCCTGCCCCAAAAACACTCCAGGGCCCTGCCCTTCTGTGTCAGGTGCACCAGGTGTAGGCAGGGAGGATCCAGGTGTGGAAGGGCTTAGTGTGGTGGGATCCAGGTGTGGGTTGAGAGGGTTCTGTGTGGGGCAATCTGGGAGCAGGCGGCTCAGTGGGGGATACGGTGGGAGGGGGAATCTGGATGCACAGGGGCTTGTTTGGGGGTTCTGGGTGCAACTGTAATGGGACAGCAGGGGCGTCCAGGTGAGGGTGGTTGGGGCTCTGTGCGGGGGCTCAGTGGGGGTCCATATGCTGGGGGAGTGGGACTCAGTGGGGTGGGGATCCAGGTGTAGCTGGCTGGGGCTTGGTGTAGGTGTAGGTAACTCTTCAGGGCGGTCCAGAAGCAGGGGGAGTAGGGCTCATCGGGTGGGGGGGGTTCTGAGTGCTGGGGGGGTTTGGCTCGGCAGGAGGGTCTGAGTATGAGGGGTCTGGATGCATGGGGGTTGGGCAGATGGAGGAGCAGCTCCCTGTACAAGGATCCCTCCCCCTGCATCTGAGGAGAGATGGGTGCAGGAAGTCTGGGGGAGTTTGCAGAGCTTCCTGCTGTCGGGGAAGTGATGACGGTCCTTCTCCCATATCAGAATTGCCTGAAGAAGAGAACATGGACTCCATCTCCAAAGATGAAATACGCTGACTAGTAAAGGGAACAGGAGATCAACTTCTTTCATAATGTTCATGGACCAACAGTGTCATGATCGCCCTTGTAAGAACTGGGCCTCATAAGATGGGACATTCCAGATCTGGCAGGATGGTGATGTCCTCTGAAAGGGTATATTTGCCCCCATGAGGCATCTTCTCCCTGTTAACCTTCAGTATTGGCTCAGAAATGGGCATCAGTACCAATGGCCCCTCTGCTAGTAGCAGAAATCAGACTGTCTAGGCTCATGCCTCTCTTGACTCAGCACCAATGGTCCTGCTGCTGCTGACAATGCTGAAGAAGGAGCCCTCTGTCTTTGCAGCCTGTGGGTTGGTACCATGACCTTGATGGGTTTTCGAGTTTCGCTGGCCCAGGTGTGAAAAGTCACCCAGTTTAGAGGAGGGCTGATTCCCCAACACACTTGTAGAAGTGGATCTAGAGGGGAATTTTTCTCTGGGCTTTGGAGAGGGTTTCTTGCCTTTGCAGTGAACCTGAGAGGAGGAATGCTTGGCTCTACCTCTCCCTGTCAGTGTGTCTGAAGTGCTAGTGCTGGGCAGTGTGCTCCTCAATGCCTCAAACCATTGTGCAGTGCAGTCTGGTTCCATGAGGTGTTTCCTAAGCCTGAACTCCCATGCTTGTCCTGCCAGTCGATGTTATAGTTACCAGTTCAGAGTCCAGATCAATCTAGTGGCCAGCTACGTTGATCATGAGTGGGGAGGAGCCGAGTTCCGTCAGTCGTGACACGATGCTCCGGGAAAGTCTTGGCAGGATGAACCCAAAGTTTCATGGCAAGGCACCCTGTTTAAGTGAGTTTCATTCATAGGGACCAATGAGTTTTGCACCATCATGTGGTAATCAATTGTTATTTGACAAGTGCTTGTTTTTTTAATTTTTTAATTTTTTTTAAGAAGTTTTTTAGGGAGTTATTCCACGCTGGTTTTTATTACTACTATTTTGTTCCTATTTTGTTACTGCTATTTGTGTACCTGTCTTATTTTCAGTGTAGTTAATCTGCCCTCCTTTGAATAGGGGCATGTTCCAGCCTCCTGGTGCCCTTGTGTCTGTCTCCAGCTCCTCCCTAGACCATCTGGTTCAGCAATGGCCTTCACACTTATTTCTTAACCCACACATTCCTCATTTACACACAAAACAGAATTAATTTACACAGAACATTTTGAACAGGAACATCAAATTGCAATGCAAAAGAAAACAATCATGGCATTCCTTCACTTATTTTAAAATGCTAAACCTACAACAAATTGGTGACCCTCAAAGGATCTGTTACTGCCTTGAAATTAGTCCAGACATAGATTCTGGCTGACGTATCCCTACCAATGACACATTAGCCATTCCTTTTTGCTATTTAAAAAGGGTGGCTGGCAGGATATGATCTAATCATACACCAATACGTTAATACATACTACATTATTATTCTTTATTTTTTATTTTAAATGATATAAAATACAAACATGAAATGTTACTACTACACAGGGAGGGGAGGAGTGACAGCTACTGTGCTTAGCAGAGATATGAGCTTCTCTGAAGCAGCAGAGGCACATGTGGTCATCATTGCCTTGGGAAGGAACAGGGACAGGAGACACCGTTCTTGAAGGCCAGAATCCTGCCCATAACTGGACCCCATCCTGGGAAGGAGGGCATGTTCCCCAAAACGTAATTATCTAATAAACTAAGAATTTTTATATTCAATATTTACAGTTTATAATATTTACAGGTTTGATGAAGGAAGATCAGCCCTCTGGACACTGGAGAGTTCAGACTCAGGCCATGGAACAGTAAGAAGGAACTGGAGAGGCAGCTGGTCCGCATGGCCGCTTACACCCTCAGATCAGAGCACAAGAGGGAAAGAGTGCATATGAGGACCAAGGGACACTACTAACAAGAATCATCCAGTCTCAAGCACATGGAGTGCATGCACAGCCCACAGTGGAATATATACAGGAACAAGCACTTGCAGAGGTGAGCCTTTGCTCCACCACTTACTGATTTTAGTCACTGGAAAATAGCAGCCTTTGCAGTGCTTGAATGTAAGAAAGGAAGCAATAAAAGGGTTGGGGGTTGGGGCAAAATGGAAACAATGAAGGCTCCTCTCAGATACCCCAACAGTCCCCCTGGCAGAAGCCAGGCCCAAGAGGGGAGCAAGCAGGAGCTTCTCTGACAAAGGGTGGTACAGCACTTGACAGGCCAGAGAAAGGAAAGGGAAAGGTCCATATGAAGCATTTTCAGCAGAAAGACACCCCAGCAATTACACATTAAACTTTCTGTTTGTCCTCGGAGGGCTTTAATCAGAAGCATGAGAGCTGCAGCATTTCACCACCACACACTCGGAGGGAGGCATACATTACAGGAGCAATTTGTAGCTTAGTTGCAAGAGGATTGCCCAGGTAAGTAAGGCTGGACAGAACTCCACCCAAGAGTGCTAAGGAAGAGGGCTCCGTAAAGGTATCAGTGAGGCAGCACTGATGCCTTTATACAGGAATTCACATCATCTGTGAATACTTTGCCTGGCACAGAGGGCTCACATGTGTGAATGCACATGGGAAACTTGTTTAATTCTTGGCATATGTCATAAACAGATAGCTAAGGGTTAAGGTTTCTTTTACCTGTAAAGGGTTAAAAAAGGGAACCAAACACCTGACAAGAGGACCAATCAGGAAACCGGATTTTTCAAAGCTTAAGGGAGGGAATTTGTGGGTGTTTCTTGGTCTTGGGTCTTTGTCTGTTCTGTGCTCTCTCAGCTATGAGAGGGTCTATTTCCAGTCCTTCTAATCTTCTGTTTCCCAGTTGTAAGTACAAAGTTAGCAAAAGTATAGTCTTTTAAATTGTTTTGCTGTATTTGCATCTGTGTATCTGGCTAGTGGAGTCTTTATGTGTATTTGGCTATAAGTACTTTAAATTGTATTGGTTTTGGGTAAGGCTGTTTATCCCTTTTCTATTGTTTATTCATTTTCTATAAGTTGAAAACCCTGTATCTTACCATCTAGATTACAGAGAACTGTTATTCTATTCTTTTTTTTTTTTTTTATTAAAAGTTTTGCTTTTTAAGACCTGTTGATTTTTTTTTCTAGTTGACCCACCAGGAAATTGGTGGGAGAAAGGAAAGACAGGGGGGAGGGGAAAAACTGCTCTCTGTGTTTAACTCTCGTAGTGTCCCAGGGCGGGAAGAAGCTAAGGGGGAAGAGAGATAGAATCTTTTCTGTTTCCTTGTCTTTGGGTTTGTCTCTTTGTGGAAGAGAGGAGACATGCTTCTTGGTATTGTGATGTAAAGAGGTTGCATCAGTAACTCTCAGGTTAGCCCAGAGAGGAAATTCTGGGTGGGAGAGAGGTGGGGGGAATAGTTTATTTCCCTTTGTTAGGAGACTCAGGGCATCTGAGTCTTGGGGTCCCACAGGGAAGTTTTGGGGGACCCAAGTGTACCAGGCACTGGGATTCCTGGTTGGTGGCAGGCTATCAGATCTAAGCTGGTAATTAAGCTTAGAGGGGTTCATGCTAGCTTCTCAGTTTATGAACGCTAAGGTTTAAATCTGAGTAGGAAAGCTACAACAGCATATCAGACTGGTGAGAGGGAAACAGAAGCTAAAATTTCAGACCTCCCTTCATGCACAGTGGTTCACCTTTTCAAGAGGCAGAAGTGGCTCATAGGTACAGGTGAACACTAAGAACTAAATTGAATATTCCAGACCTTTCCCCTCCCTACAAGTTCCACAGTGTCCGCTAGGAAGGGGATGGTGATCAAACTCATTGCAACAGCCAGAAGGTGCTAGCAATTTGTAGTTACTTAACCTGAGTTGCTTAGACGCAAGCTGCTCCATTGAACAACCCCCTCCGTCAAAGAAACAAAGCTCAACCCTGCATCTCACTCTTCCCCCAAAAAAACGCCATTTGTTTCAGTGCAACTCACCAAGATTGTCACCACTAAATACTGGAAGTGATTGTGAAGACTGGCTGCATGGGTGCAAAACTGGACAAAATTGCTCTGCTCAAGCTGCGAGAGGAAGACAACATCAAAAAGAATTTCATTACATCACCTATAACAAATCAGTTATCAAATAAATCCAAGCTTTTAGGACCTGATTCTGTTCTCACTTAGGCCAGTTTAAACAGGAATAACTCCACTGAAGACACTGCAATAATGTCAAGATACAGCTGGGGTAAAGTGACAGACGGATCAGGCCCTGAATGTAGCAAACTAGTAGGTTGCAATATGGAAGACTAGTTTATTGGAAGGGGAGAGGAGTCTATTTGCAACCTTGGAGTTTTCCTATTGTAACTGGTTAGTTACACAGAGGAGTTTGCTGAAAAAAGTTGAATTCCTCTTCCACAGATCTCCTCTTAGACAGTAATACCATGCATCTTTGAATTAAAGCCATGGTTCCTAAGCAATTTACTGCCCCCTCAGCTGAAATTAATCATGACAACCCTCTGAAGTGCAGTTAACTTATCTGGCTCAGGATCAGAAATGCCCACAAGTTTGGGTACTGTTTCGGTTGGAGGATCCAGTTCCTGTCTATTATACAGATAGGTGAATCACAAGAATTATCATCCAGGATTTTGAGAGTTCAGGGCAAGGGCTGGAACTGAATTCCTGGTCCAGACCCATGTCTAATTACTTTGGGAAGGTGGAAGGCCTAGAGAAGAAACTGTGTCTTTCTTTGAGAGCCAAGAAATTAACAACAGCTTTTTTGTTTATGTAGAAATTAGGCCGAGTATCCATGGGGAGATTTCTGGCCCCTCCTCCTTCCCCTATGCCTTCTCCAGCTTGTGCCATAGTCTGCTGTGCTCTCATTTCAGATGTGGAAAAACACCATATTGGGATCAGAACCACCAAAACTATGTCTCCCTATCCTTTCACCCTCTGCCCCCACTCCAAAACAAGCCCCCAGACAGCCAGCAGCCTGTGCTGCACATATCAGCCAAGTTGGAGCAAGAGAGCTCCCAGCTGCTGGCTGCCTTATCCCGCCTCTTTAAGACCTGAGGGTACAAAATGGAGGAGGAGCTCCTTGGGTGTTGTCAATAGGTGACTGTCTGTCTAGAGGTGACTGTTTGCCATGCCAGGCCACATCCTGACTAAGTGAGTGAGTGCTGTAAGGGTCGGAATCCCAAGGAGTCTACCTTAATCTTCCCTCGCCTGTTGTTGCTTAGATGGACTACATTATTTGATGTGAGGGGAGATGCTATGTTACTGTTTCTCACTCTCAGGCCTTTCCCTCAAGCAAAAACTGTCAGATGCACAATAAAGAAGGCTTGCTAACTGGACCCAAATCCATGCCAACAGGAAATGTGATTATTTCTTGGCAAACATATTTTCTGAGGTTCTTTGTGATAAGCACAGCCATGGAGGAGTGACAGTCCTTCCACAGGACTTATTAATTCGCCAGGACAGTTGGCAAATAAAGTATGAGGTACATTATAAGCATAACTCTTGTCATAATGTCACTGCACTGGCTGACTGATGGTTCATGTGACTAATGGACTAGTGTCAAAAACATGGATATTATGATGTGCTTTAAAAAAAATAAAGATTATGATTAATAGGGCCCTATCAAATTCAGGGTCCATTTTGGTCAATTTCACAATCATGGGATTTTAAAAATCATAAATTTCGTTATTCCAGATATTTAAATCTGAAATTTCACATTGTTGTAATTGTAGCAGTCCTGGTCCGAAAGGGGGTTGCAAGGGTTGCAAGGATATTGTTGGGGATGGGGTGGCTGGAGAGCATTGGCTACTGGCCAGGAGCCCAGCTCTGAAGGCAGCACCACCTCCAGCAGCAGCACAGAAGTAAGGATGGCATGGTATGGTATTGCCACCCTTACTGCTGCGCTGCTGCCTTCAGAGCTGGGCCCTCAGCCAGCAGCCACCACTCTCCAGCCACTCAGCTCTGAAGGATGCAGCAGTGCAGAAGTAAGGGTGGCAATACCATGACTCTCTTGCAATAACCTTGCAACCTCCTCTCTCACCCCCTTTTGGGTCAAGACCCCCGGTTTGAGAAACACTGGTGAAATCTGTATAGTATAGGGTAAAAGTGCACAGAAGACCAGATTTCACAAGAGAGAGCAGATTTTACAATCCATGACATATTTTTCATGGCCATGAATTTGGTAGGGCCCTAATAATTAAGGTAATGAATGTGAAGGAAACACACTTAAAAGATTAATGGAGATGAGCACAGATCGCAAAATACTGGATCAAAATAAAACAACGGGCAGGTTTTTATACAACATCTATCAATGTGATGTGGCCTCACTGTGTTTCTTTTGGGAGGTTTGAAATACAGCAGGTGATCCAGATCTGAATTTTGTGGCTGTAGTTATAACTAGAACTAGTATTGTATGCCTAGATGATGGAATATTATCTTACACTTACATAGCACCTTCCTTCACAAAATACTCTATAGGAACCACTTCAGACATGATTAAAACAGAGTCACACAGGGAAAGGAATGGGGAAATGGTTTAATGCAGCACACATTATAGAACAGCTTTGGGAAAAAGCATTCCCTAGCTGGCTGAAACTAGGGGATTTAGGTAGGTAGAATATAGTTAGCCAAACTGGGCCTTTAATAAGTGGTCAGGGCTTTAGGTTTTATTTCTTATTTGAAAGACATTACCTCCAGCAGCACAATACCCCTTAGCATGACAGCAGGGCATTAGTTCCATATGGACTCAGAGGGGAAAAACACAGTCTACCGAATCACTAGCTCTACTTGCAAGTCTAGGGCTATTTTACATTCCAGCTGCTGCTTCTGACTCTTTCATGCTATGGGTAGAATAAGTCCAATGCATGGACTTGCAAAGACTGGAGTTACCTGAACGGCTGTTGAGATGAGAAGAAACGAAGCTGTAAGTTTCAAGTATGGACCATGCTTCATTGTGAGTCTCAGTCCCTTAAAGAAAGGAATTGCTTTGTCTGAATTTAAGGCGTAAGGATCTATAAGGGGTGGAATATATAAAATAATGTCATATTTTCCATAGCTAAGTGGGAAAGAATCACTTTGAAACCCAGATGTATTTGAATTTAACTTACCGTCTCTCTCCTTAACTCCAATGAAAAGGATGACAATGCCGAATAGATACACTCCTCCTATTACTCCCGCTGCAATCATGTAGACTTCTCTCTTTAAAAGGAAAGAGACTTGTTACAGATAAGGACAGTAAAAGCCTGATCGCACTGCTCCGGCTCAACAGAAGTGAACAGAATACTACACCGAGGAAAGACAAATTACAGATCCTAGATAGAAATAATTTTAATACTAGCATGGGCAAGATTTACATACAAAACAATGGGGATTGTGTCATGTTAGGATATAAGCATGCTATTCATTTGACCAAAGCAGGCTACAGTTTTATGAAGGACAGAGTGACATTTTCCAGGGGTCAGCACAAGTTACGATCATTATGGGGAACCTAGCTCCCTCAAATTTTTCAGGTTAAGGTAAGGTGAGGCCCAGGTGTGAGCTGACCTTGACAATATTTTTGGAAAAACAAAAACATCCCTGCTTTTGTCATCTCATATTAATCTGTAACAATAGCAGGCCCCAATCCCCAGTGCTGCTGAGCACACACATCTTCCAATTAAGTCAGCTATGGTCAGTGCTTTATTTGTAATGAAAGATGTGCCAGGGGTTAAGCAAGTTTTTTACATTCATAACTGATGCAGCAAACCCAGAGGTGCTGGGGCTATGAACTGCCAAGCCTAGAAGTGCCGGGGCTCAGCCCGGGCAAGCCTTGGCACAAATTAAGCACTGGCTATGGTAAGTTAACTACTGGCTTGGCTATTATACCTTGAAACCATATTTCTAACAGCACTGCTTATGGACCAGGGCTAAGACTGTCAAAAGTGACTAATGATTTTGGATACCTCAGTGTCAGGGTGCCCAATGGAGAGAAAGGACAGTCCAGTGGTTAAGATGCTAGCCTAGGACTGGAGCAACCTGGATTCAACTCCCTGCTCCACCACAGACCTTCTGCGTGATCCAAGGCAAGTCACTTAGTCTCTCTTTGCCACAGTTCCCCATATGTATAAATGGGGAAATAGCATTTCCTTGCCTAAAAGGAGTGTTGTGAGGCTAAATACATTACAGCTTGTGAGGCACCTGGGTAATACAGTAATAGGGACCATAAGTAAGCAATAGCTAGATTTCAAGACACTGACTTTCAGAAAGTGCTGAGCATCCACCCTCAGAAAATTAGGCCCCTTTAAAGTTTCCTCTGTTGGGCATCCAAAAATTAAGGCACTCGGGGTGTCTTCACAGCACAGTTAGCTCAAGTCATACTTGAGTGTTACCCCTAATCCAACTCTCATCTACACACTAAAATCTCTAGCTCAAATTGAGTGATGCTCTAAACTCAAGGTAGCTGGCCCATGGGCTGAGTTTGAATCTTGAGAGATGCTGAGGCTCAAGCAAGTGAAGGGGTTACAACTGATAAGGAGTTAAACCAATCACTCTGTGCTGCTAATCCAATCACTCTGTGAAACTCCAGTGTAGTTCTGAAGTGTGGTCGCTCTCACTGGAGCGAGGCGAGTGTATGAAGACATATTGGCTGCAGTATGCCGACCACAAAATCTGTAGCTAGATTAATCTCATTTGCAAATATTCCAAACCATCCGGCGTCTGTCACAGATATGCAGCATGCGCCGGATGGTTTGGAATATTTGCAAATGAGATTAATCTAGCTACAGATTTTGTGGTTGGTATACTGCAGCCAATATGTCTTCATATACTATGAGTGAGACCTCAATACAGATGCAAAATTAGTTAATAAAATTAATATAATTTATGTGTATAATGTTCCAATCTTGATTTCATGAGCTAACTGTTGTAGCGAGGACAAGCCCCCAAAATAACTAATCGCTTTTGAAAATCTCAGTCTTTCTCTGGTTGCTTGGCTGGAACTGGAGAACTTCTCAGGTACGTACAGCCAGCTGTGTGCACTTCTTTGTGTGAAGAACTTTCACGGCTGCAGACTATTTACAAATAAAATTTACTTCAGGATAAATCTAGGACCTATAAGTATAAATTTCTACCAAAAAGTAAAACAGCCATGAACAAAAGTTCTAGTATGTCAGCAGCCAGGACATGTTTATATAAAAGCAACTATGTTGACACTAGCGATAGACATATAGATTCGTCTATCACAGATATGCAGCATGCGCCGGATGGTTTGGAATATTTGCAAATGAGATTAATCTAGCTACAGATTTTGTGGTCAGCATACTGCAGCCAATATGTCTTCAAACACTATGAGCAAGACCTCAACACAGATGCAAAATTAGTAATAAAATTATTATAATTTATTTGTATAATGTTTCAATCTTGATTTCACCTTTACTGAAATTTAGGAAATATTTACAATTACTTTTGTACATTGATGCTTGGAGAATATAAAGCTCACATTCCTTATGTTTTTGGAAGCTTATATTTATTTAATTAAATGAAAATGTTCAAACTAATCAAGGATATTCCTAGGAAATCTCTGCTGTCTCAATCAAAGAGAGTCATGACAAGTGTCAGGCTATTCTCTGAATATGGTTTTCCAACCAGTTGTGCATCCACCGTATAATAGGTTTCTCTAGGCTATATTTCCCTAGTTTGTTTACGAGACAGTCGTGTGAGACAGTAACAAAAGCCTTCCTAATACTGCTTGAGAAATTATTAAAGTTTCATTTAAGCATATTCACTTTGTATATTTTGACATTATATGATGTTGACAATTTTTTGTGTTTTAACAGCACTTTAACTTTTTGAATCTCATTGTCTAGTCATCAAATAATTACTGTCTGACTCCCATCTGTACTTCCCCCCATAATTTTCTTGCATTTATGAACATTTAAATAGATTAAAATAGAAAAAATGCTGAAAACTCATAAATTGTCCAACTGTTACAATTTAAATTGATAAAAGTAGAAAAAAAATGCTTAAAAAGTAAACATTCATATCAGCCATTGAAATTTTAAAAAAATAAGAATAATGTTCTGTGAAGTCTATAAATATACTACAAATGGTAGGTTGCAAATCTAGGAACCATTTGGTCAAAAAAGCCCATTAACCAACAATGGCATCTTCTCAAAGAACAGGTTACCTCCTCAATGTACAAGATAAAAGTTTGGTACAGACATGATCTTTATCTAAAAAAAACCCAAAACTTTGTAAGCTATTTATGTTTGAGAAAGAGATGGCTATACACATGAATGTAAGGCTGTTCTTTATTCAGGAGACGGAATTATGCTTCTGATGTGTTTTCAGAACTGTAGAGTAAGGCATAAAACTGGGCCTCTTTCTCCCTTTTTACAGAGCGAAAATCTTTAGTTTTAAACCCCACACAAAGAATTCTAGAGATATCCTAATCAAAACTGATTTCTTTTATAAAACTTTAACATCTTCATTCTTTAAACTTCCAAGAGAACATTTATGGCTGGGAAATGTTTTACTGAAGATATTGGTTAATTCTGACTCATCTTTCCTCTTGATGGGGAAAACTCCAGTTGTCCCTCAACTGTTTAAGATGTTATATGCTTGCTTTGAGATGCATATTTGCAAATGTTTTGTATCTAAAACTAGCTCTTCAAATAGTAACTTCCTGAGACTACTATTATGTGACTCATAAGATTTTTTTATGTACAAGTATAGCAAGGTCATTTGAATGCTATTGCAGGTTAATATAAGAAACCATCTGAATATAAAATACTGATATATTCACTGGGAATTAATCAGTTACCTCGCAAAGCTTAAACATCTTGCCAAACTCAAAAAAGACCAGAAAAAGTTTCACAAAGATTGTTAAGAAGAAAAGACAATACCTTATTTGATCACCATTTAAGTTTAAAGACTCTTTTGAAAAATAAGTTAAATTAAAAAAAGGCTATTTTAACAACTAAAATACTTTTTGGACTGTGTTTTGACTTATATGAAACAATTTCAAAACCTTGATGGAGCTGAAGGAATCTCTCCAAAAATGAACTGAATAAAAGAAAGTTAAAACTCTAATGTTCTGAGAATTTCCTGCCACAAAGCCAAAAATCAATACAAGTATAAAGCTGAAGAATTACAGCTGTACTGCATGTGTATTAACAGACTGCATATTCATGAGATGAAGATGCTACCAAGGCAATCCCATGAAGGTGATAAGCCAATGAAATGTAACAGCATCGGATATCTGAATCCAGCCAAGCCCTGAAAGGCGTGCTTCTTCCACCTTCAGTGAGACTATGCAAAGAGAAGAGTATAAATTCCTCAGAAGTGGGACATGCTTGTTCTTACAAGCTCTTTTGTGCTCTTATACTCTTACATGGTTCTGCTTTCTTATGCGCTCAGTTCAGCCTGGCCACCTCATCTCTACAAGCAAGCACACGGCAGCAACCAGACAGCTAAGAAGAATAAAGTAGCAACAACATAGCATCAAGAAGCAGCAACCTTCCAGCTCAGCACTGCTTCTGCAGCACGATGACATCGAGACTTGAGCATCATTGGTGAGATAGGAGTACTTGTGGCACCTTAGAGACTAACAAATTTATTTCAGCAAGAGCTTCCGTGAGTTACAGCTCACTTCTCTGGATGCATAGAATGGAACACACAGACAGGAGATATTTATACATACAGAGAACATGAAAAGGTGTAAGAGATAGAGTCTGCAAGAGCATTGCCAAGGGATTAGAGTTGTTTCTTGTAATAATTTTAATGGACTATTGAAATCCTATTGTAATTTAAGGGATTAACAGCTTCTCCTATTAAACACTAGATTGCTCTGACTGTGAACTTCAAAAGGATAAATGAGCTAATCTCGGTAAAAAGAGAAAAAATAGCAGGATTTACAGTAGAACCTCAGAGTTACGAACACCTCGGGAATGGAGATTGTTCGTAACTCTGAAATGTTTGTAACTTTGAACAAAATGTTATAGTTATTCTTTCAAAAGTTTACAACTGAACATTGACTTTATACGGCTTTGACACTGTCATAACTATAAAGGGAAGGGTAACAACCCTCCTGTATACAATACTATAAAATCTCTCCTGGGCAGAGGCACCAAAATCCCTTTACCTATAAAAGGTTAAGAAGCTCAGGTAACCTGGCTGACACCTGACTCAAGGGACCAACAAGGGTACGAGATACTTTCAACATGTTCAAGGGATTTTCCAAAAGACTAGGCACACTGTACATTTTTACAGTTCTTGGTAATAGCAACACATTAGTTACAAAAATCACCATTACCAATAGCAATAAATCCATTGCAAGTGTCCACTTACAATCATTTTTGTCATGTCACACCTTTGGCTCAATACCATTGGGGTCTGGGCCTTTTAGAGTTACCCTGTGGTTTCCCTTTGCAAAATTAAGTTTTCTTTTTTTTCCTTGTCCTGAAGGATTGAACCCTGATTTCTCTTGCTTAACAGAATTCACTGGCTGATGGGGTGGGCTCTCTTTGCTAACACCTATTAGCAAGTCTTTCTTCTCCCTGTCAGCCAGGTTACCTGAGCTTCTTAACCCTTTACAGGCAAAAGGATTTTGGTGCCTCTGGCCAGGAGGGATTTTACAGTATTGCATACAGGAGGGTTGTTACCCTTCCCTTTATAGTAGTGACAGACACTTTACTATGCAGAAGAAATATGCTGCTTTTAGCCATCTCAATTTAAATGAAACAAGCACAGAAACAGTTTCCTTATCTTGTCAAATCCTTTTTTTTAGAACTTTCCTTTTATTTCTTTTTAGTAGTTTACATTTAACACAGTACTGTACCGTATTTGGTTGGGGTGTGTGTGTGTGTGTTCTTTTTGTCTCTGCTGCTGCCTGTTTGTGTACTTCTGGTTCCAAATGATGTGTATGATTGACCGGTCAGTTTGTAACTCTGGTGTTCATACCTCTGAGGTTGTACTGTACTTTGAATTTAAGATTCTTGAATATTTATTAATTTTCCCATCTCAAAACTGCTCCTTGAATGCTTTCCTTTTTAGTAACTGAGTTAAATGCTTTCTTCATCTTTGCCCATGTATGAAGTGGTTAGGTTATCCTTGACCAATCAAATGGGATTCACTGACCTTAAATGAAATTCCTTAGCCCATCTATTAATTGTTTTAGTTATTTATGACACACTGAGACAGGCCTCCATGATGATTTTGGGAAAAAGTACTTCGGTCTTAATTCTCCTAGAGAAGTGTGTTCCCACTGGGTGTACCCCTTCTTAAGGACTAATCCAGTGATACTCAGCCTGAAGTTCACGAGTCACAAGTGGCTCCCTCATGTGTCTCCTGAGGCTCGTGATATTAAAACATTGTGATTTAATTATAAATCAATCTAAGTTATTAACCATTGAGGATGCTTTTACTGTGTTATTAAAAAATTGTAACTGATAAAATAATAATACTTAGCCAGTCATTTTGCTGTAAGAATGAAACAATGAATTCACACTACTGTGGCTCTTTGGGGCAATACTGATCACTAATTTGGCTTCCAAACCACTGAGGTCTGAGTTCACTGGTCTAATTTCTGTTGAGAGCTCTTCACTGAAATACATACAGAAGAGATTGTATCTGTAGTAGCCATTGCTTACTGCTTGTGTTCTGTTTTGTTTTTTGTTATTATATTATTAAAGTGTGTGGGGGGAATCAAAGCTAATTATTGTGATTATTTTGTTTATCTGCCATCATGCTGTCCCCTATGACACAGTCAGAAGAACCTCATGTGACTAAAACAGTGGGGTCACACTCCTGAAATGAAGACAATTAAGATTTGGCCCCAATGACTTCTTGTCCTCCACATTATTATTATTTTTTTTTTGTAATTTTGAGGATAAAATCACTTGGAGCTCAACACTTTGCAAAACAACCCTTTCTACCCACAATATCCCTCTGCCCCAACAATGCACGAGAGTAGGATTTTCACACGCAAACATTCCCACATGACCTCAGATTTTTTATTCATGTCTGATTCTTTTCTTTAATGCTGTTTAGGGGATTTCAAAGAATGGGGTTACTCAACAGCACTAATGAAAACAGTCTCCGCAAGGCAAAAGGCTGCCAGTGCACTTCAATCCTGCCCTGCCACACCTCCAGCCAGTCCTCTCTTGAAAACCTCTTGTGCAGAGACTTGTCAATTTGTATGGCAATTTTGTGATGTGAGCAAATTCATTGTTTCATAGATTCCAAGGCCAGAAAGGACCACTGTGATCATCTAGTCTGACCTCCTGTATAACACATGCTACAGAACTTCCCCAAAATAATTCCTACAATATACCTTTTAGAAAAATGTCCAACTTCGATTTAATAATTGTCATTGATGGCAAATCACTGCACCCCTCAGTAACCTGTTCCAATGGTTAAGTACCCACACAGTCTAAAATTTACACCTTATTTCCAGTCTGAATGTGTCGAGCTATTGGATAGTGTTAAACCTTCCTCTCATAGACTGAAGAGCCCATTATTAAACATTTGTTCTGCATGTAGATACTTATAGACTGTAATCAAGCCACTTAACCTTCTCCTTGTTAAGCTAAGTAGATTGAGCTCTTTGAGTTTATCACTATAAGGCAGGTTTTCTAATCCTTTCATCGTTTCCGTGGCTCTTCTCTGAACCCTCTCCAATATAGCAATATCCTTCTTGAATTGTGGGCACCAGAACTGCATACAATATTCCAACATTGGTTGCACCAGTGCCAAATATGTAGGTAAAATAAATCCTGGGATGGATAATCAGGGGAATTTCAAGTAGGAGTAGAGAGGCAGCCCAGGACTTGGGGTCAGCCCCAACTGCAGGCAGCACGGGGCTCGGGAGTGCGGTCAGCCCTAGCCCCAGCTGTGGGCGGCATACAGCTGGGGCAGGGCGGAGACCCAGCCATGGGCAGTGGCGAGCTTGTGGGGGGGGGGGGCAGCCCCAGCTGTGGTCAGCACAGGACTCAGCCCCAGATGCAGGCGGCACAGGGTGGGGGGGAGTTAGCCCCATCTCTGGGAGGCATGGGAACAGTGGCTCGGGTAAGCCCTGCAAGGTCGGGTGGGGGGCAGCTTGGATGAGCCCTTGGTCGTCCTGTTTTTACTTTAAGAAATATAGTCACCCTGGAAGAGGGGGGTCAAGATCTCTACTCCTCCGTGGCTGGGATGAGAACCACGTTTTCTCTAGCTTCTTCTCTTCCTGCTCTCCGATGGCAGCTTGCATTACTGCGCCTGACCGGCCATAGGTTCTCTGCAGCAGCTGATGCTGCCCTCCTGCCCAGAGGGTTTGCGATTAACGCATGTTAAAAAAATTAATGTGTTAAATGTGCTGTGCGTTAATCACACACGTTAACGGCAGCTAATTGACAGCCCTGTTAATTAGGCTTCCATTTTAAACAGCAAGCCAGTCTGTAGGGGAGAGAAAAGGTGGCCATACACCTCCTCAGCATCCATATGTCTCACATCTTCAGCAAAGCTCCTCAGCATAATTTGGTTGTCATGCTAAGAAGCAATTAAAAACAGAACAGACAGGAGGGCTTGTTCAAAATGATGCATTTGTCTTGGTTCTGAGGTCACCAACCTTAAGCATGTCAGCCTTATGCATATCCCGCAGGATGATGTGCTGTAACACCACTGCAACCTGCCCTAGGGATTTTAAGTGTCCTCATACTGCATGCACTTACTCCACGGGACTGGAGGCCCAAGGGCTCGGCAAGGTTGGAAGTGTTGCTTAGAGAACTGGAAGAGTCGGCAGCGTTTATGGTGAGATTCACGGCGCAGTGATCAGAGGCATGGGCACTTGCCACAATCTGCCCATGGAGCGCAGCTCCCATCAAGGTTCCAAGCACTTCCACAGTCATTCCTGTAACAAGAAGTAGAAACGTGTTAGGAGGTGAGCTTGTTTCACCCACTGTTACTGAGCCTGGCTGTTTCTCTCACTAAAGAGGGAACTGATTGAGGCAAGCAATGTTCCTTTGACACAGGGAACATTCACAAATGGCTTCAATAAACCAGCAGAACTTGATCATCAGTTACAACTGGTCAGCATCCCTTGATGGAGCTGAAATTCCACCTCACGTTTTCTGACCACCTCTATATTACTACAGAAAAGTGGTTCTCAAACTTTTGTACTGGTGACCCCTTTCACATAGCAAGCCTTTGAGTGCGATTCCCCCCTTATATAAAAAGTGTTTTTAATTTATATTTAACACCGTTATAAATGCTGGAGGCAAAGCAGGGTTTCGGGTGTAAGCTGACAGCTCGTGACCCCCTGAGGGGTCCTAACCCCCAGTTTGAGAACCCCTGCTATAGAACATACGTAAGAGCAATATGGCTGGGGCTAATCTATGTAGGGGAATAAAGCTGAAATATAGCTTAAATTATGAGAGGCACTCTCTGAGCACGGGACTGGGAGCCAGAACACCTGCATGCTAATCCTGGTTCTAAGAGTGACTTTAGAAAGCACCTGTAAATGGGATGGATATTTACCTGCCTCACAGTCACCCTGTCAATTTTAGTTGATGTTTGTGAAGAACATGAACCCCTTATATGCTAATATCTAAAGTGACTGAGGACCAGACTTTTAGAACTGTGCGCATGTGACTGTGCTAACTGTATACGTGTATTGGGTCTCTTTTTGTTTTGTTTTGTCGTTTTTAATCAGAGCAACTTCTACTGGTGATGACAGCAGCTGATGCCATCACAAAATTGAATATCATCCCGTCAATCAGCCCAAAAGCTCTAGGGTATCTAAATACTCTCCTTCTGTCTGGGTAGGAAATGACCTATGTGAATTAACTAACTTGTTCTCCTGACTTGGGGTAGGAGTTACCTCCGCCATGGAGACAAGTATCTTAAGAGCAGTGTCATTTTAAGGATCTAGAGAATGATAAATCCATTACATCTCAGTATTATAGCATTAAATGAAAAGCCTCCAGAGAGATCAAGCCAATCAGTTCTCCCATTTTATAATGCCATGTTTGCCTAGTTCATCATTTCTCAAACTGTGATCCATGGACTATCACTGACTAAGTGATGCATAATTAATATAGCTGTAGCATCCTCTTTCCCCCTAAACTGGGTTGCTTAGACATTACTGACTTAAAGTCTGCTGTGCTGAGCACAAATCCGAAATTCAGGTTTCTCATTATTGCATCCTGTCAAACTGGATTCAGTTTCCAAAAATGCATGACTTAAAGAGATAGTTCCTGATTTGTGTAAAGAGAATTTTTGTTTCAAATGTGTGTTATGAGTACTCTCGTTTGGGCTTAGATGAAAGACGGTGCAGAGCCATTACTTAAGAGAGACAGCGGTTTCCTGTTTTGAGCTTTCATTCTCCACAGTATGGGACTTTCCAGAAACTGCTGCTATCTCCTCAAACAGAGAGGACCATGGAATGGAGGATGTGACCTTATCGGTCACCTGACTTGTTTTCTTGGTTCAGGTTAAGTTACCAACCCCAAATTTCACTCCCAACTTGACTGGCTGATCAAAAGTGCTGGCTAGCCCAGATCCAAATAGGAGTGTGACCTAAAATATTTGGCTATAAACCAATCTAAAATTTCAATTGGACATGTCATGCAGAGCTTCAAAAATTGCTGAGCATCTGGTGCGATGGGTAACTACAGATCATAGAATATCAGAGTTGGAAGGGACCTCAGGAGGTTATCTAGGTCAACCCCTTGCTCAAAGCAGGACCAATCCCCAACTAAATCATCCCAGCCAGGGCTTTGTCAAGCCTGACCTTAAAAAACTCTTAAGGAAGGAGATTGCACCACCTCCCTAGGTAACCCATTCCAGTGCTTCACCACCCTCCTAGTGAAACGTTTTTTCCTAATATTCAACCTAAACCAAACCCCACTGCAACTTGAGATCATTACTCCTAGTTCTGTCATCTGCTATGAGATGACAGCATTGTATCATAATGCCACCTCTTCATTTGTAACCTCTATAGTGGATAGTGAAGGCATGTTGTACCTAATGCTTGCATATGATTAGAAGAAAGCCATCATAAGATGCAATAGAAATTCACCGGCAAATGCATTTACTTTTCTAAGCAGTGTTGGGCTGAAAAGGTGGCATATTTCAAAGTTGTTGTGAGCTACAGTCTATTACATTTTAATGGTTAATTTCTAGCTTAGCCAAGAAAATAGTGCTTTCAAAGCTGTTTGAAGGCAGGTTCTACTTCTTAAATTTAAGTAGAACTTACCTGAAAATAACTTTGAAAGTATCTACCTTTGTCGTGCATTCAAAAAGTGGGCAGCAGTATAGAACTGACATGATTAAGGAGTTCTACTTCTCCCAGTAGAGGGCAGTGGTACCTCTGTTTCTCAGGCTATGGCTACAATAGAGAGCTCTCCTGTCAGCTTAACTACTCCAGCCCCCAGGAGCAACCAGCAGTAGCTATGGCAAGGGAAGAAGCTCTCCTGCTGACAGCACTATCCACATCAGCGCTTAAGATGGCATAAATTATGTCGCTCAAGCGGGTGGCTAATTCACATGCCTGAGCGACATAATTTATGTCGACTTAAGCTGTAGTGTAGCCATAGCCTCAATGTTATTAAAAAACACACTGTCATATATTACACTACATTTTTTTCTTTAACAGATTCCTTTAGCTGATGTTCTAGAGCTACAAACAAAAACAGTGATCTTTGGATCAGGCAGAGAAGCAAGAGAGGAATGTTTTTGAGAAGACCTTGTAAAAAGAGATAATTTCCCTTGTCAATGTCAGCACTGCAAGAAATCTCAGTGCCAAAGAAATATTTAAAAAACCCACACACACAAGTCAGGAAATTCAAAGTTATTATTCATGCCACTGCTATAACTTGGCTGCACTGCACAACTGGACATATAAAACCCAATTATAAACAATCAGATAACACTGGCTATACATGCTGCCTTTCAGGAGTTCAAAGATATTAATATACAGGTGTTATACCATCTCTACAAGGTAAGTATTATGCTAAATTTGCAGATGGGAATTAAGGCATACCGTTTAAGTGACTTTCCCAAAGTTTATTCCCTTTTCTCCCACAGTTTGTCTATATGAACAGAATTCTGATCTCCCAATTCCCAATCCTGTCCTTTAATTACCAGACCATGCTTCCTGTTGAAATATTAGATAACATGTAATATCACATATGTACCGCACCTCAGGGAAGAGTTATGGATGCTGTGGGTACCATAACTCTGAAATTTCGGATTTGTGTCAGTTCAAAATCTTGGCCATATCATTCTGCTTACACAGCTTTGTTTTACATTTAGTCTAGCCAGCATGTTGAGGATAAGATTGACAAATGGAGGAAGAAAGCCTCTTGCCAGTAAGAAAACAAGCACAACCAGGGAAAAAATAAAATAAAATAAAATAAAATAAAAAAGCAATCCCCCGACCCCAAAAAATCTGTGCTTAATTCGAAGAGCACTAAGGGAATATTGAAGGCCAAGTCAAGACATAGTTTTTCATCTAGAGTTTGAGTAATTTGGCCCAGGGAAAATAGGAGGCTTTCTCTTCACTTTCACTGCTCTTGGCCAGGATACCTAGGAATGGACTGTTATACTCACATATAAGGGGAGAGACCCAGGGGAGGGGGGAAATGACAACTTTAAAGCTGATGTAAAGAGGAGGAAAAATTAACTGTGCCCTTATTTGCTCTTTATGATATAGTATAAAGAATGCTTGAAAGGGAGTTTTAAGACTTTTTTCCTTTAGCTTTAAAACAAAAGGAACAGCAAGTTTTGTATGGTTTTCCTGGAGAACTTTTTGGAAGACAAGAGGTCTATACTCGGTCCTGCCTCAGCAAGGGGCTGGACTACATGACATCTCAAGTTCCCTTCCAGATCTACATTTATATGATTCTATGATCAACTGACTGTTTTAACAGAGGTCTTTCTTCCAAACTATTTGATGGGTGTTACAGTTGAATGAGTGTAACCAAAACAAGATAGATAATTTTTAGACAGTCACTTTCCTTCCTGGTCACATTTAATTTTCTTGGTTCTATGATGTCAACTCTACCACCTGTCCTGTCACCCACAAAGTCGTCTATGAAAAACAGATTGGACAAGACCTGTGTTTCTACTGTAAAATATCCAAAGAAGGCAAAAAGAAAAAAAAGAGACTTTCAGGCCTTATTTAAATGTCATTATAAAAATAGTCAACACCAATTTTTCCCCTCTGCGGATCACCTATAATTAGCAACCATTACTCATATAGCAACAACTGGCTTTAGAAATCCAGAAGACACTATAGATAAGAGTAGTTTCTTGTGGCTAATTTATGTCCTGGGAGGAAAGTCTATGGCTAATCCAACAGGCTAACAGTTGTAAAACATGCAGGAAGATGGAAATATTTACAAGGTACATGAAAAAAAAAAAAAACTATGATGACCCATTTTTCCATCAGAGCCTAGTAATTCTTTGTCTAGAAACCCAATATTAGGCCACACAAATGTTAGGAGACTTCTTTCAATAAAAGGGATTTTAACCAACTCAGACACCCAATTTAAAACAAGAAGCCCATGTCAAACTCACGGTATGCTGTTGCTGAATCTCTCTCCTTCTGGTCTGGGCTGAGAAACATGGTGAGAGCAGAATACGGTACTTGGAATAACTACATAAAGATAGAACACCACATAGGAAAGCATTACAAGGTAGCATGCTCAGTTCCTCTGATAACCTGGAACAATGTGTAATTGGGCACAGGAATTTGCTCCCTTACTCAGACTATAAGATCTCTGGAGCAGAGACCATCTTTTTGTCCTGTGTTTATCCAACATCTAGCACAACTGGGTCCTGGTCCATGACTAGGGCTCCAAGGTGCTACAGTCACATAAATAATAAATAATGTATCCAGTATATATGCCTCCGCTTTGTGCTCCTTCAACTTCCTCCTTAAAAACCACTCTCCTTTCAGGATGCCTAAAACCCTTAGGGATTGTCTTCACTAGGAAAAAAGCCTTGTTCTTAACTAACATGAGATAAAATCCTAGTGAACACAAAGAACGCACCTTTTTTCCTAGTGAAGACACTGCCTAAGGCTATGTCTTCATGGCCAAGAAAGTCTTTTGTTTGTTTTACAGCAAGATAATTACTGTGTGTTAGTTATCCCAAAGTAAAATCCTAGTGGCCAAAAGGCTCTATAGTTTTTTCTGTGATGCAGCTAGGTTAGGTCAGCACTATAACCACACCACTCATGGCCACAGGTACCAACTTTTCTTGGCACCAGTGGGTGCTCGCCCTTGGCCCCACCCCAACCTCGACTCCGCCCCCTCACTGCCCCTATTGGACCCCTCCCCAGATCCCCACCCCAACCCCGCCTTTTCCCCAAGCGCATCATGTTCCTCCTCCTCCCCCTCCCTCCCACCACTTGCCACGCTAAACAGCTGTTTCGCAGCACAAGTGTTGGGAGGGAGGGGGGAGAAGGAGGACTCGGCGGCACCCCCAGGGGAGGAGGTGGAGGCAGAGCGGAGGCAGAGGTGAGCTTGGGTCCAGGGGGCAGGGCGGGGAGCTGCCGGTTGGTGCAGAGCATCCAAGAAATTTTCCCCACTGGTGCTCCAGCCCCAGAGCACCCACGGAACTGGCGCCTATGCTCATGGCTGGCCTTGTGCATCTACAGAGTTTTGTTACCACTAGTATTTCCTAACAGGAGAGAGTTAGTTATCTTGCTGTAAAACACATACCATTTTGGCAGTAAAGATATAGTATAAATTCTCACTTCGAAGTTTTAAACTAAAACAAAAATCACTTCCAACATTTTGAAACAACACATATGCTAAATATTCCAGCTCTAGCATTTACTCTTGTCCCTAGCCATCCTATTCTCTGTTGCCTATTTAGATGGCAATCCTTCGAGACAGTGACCTTGCCTGTACATTTATCAGAAGCATTTATTAAGCTTCCAGAGCTATGTAAATAAATACACACCACTGCCCTCTTTATAAAATAATTAAGCAATGATATTCCTATTTTATTAAAGGGAAAACAGAGGCACAGAGATTAAACCACTTGCCCAATTCACAGAGCTGGTCTTTGGCAAAGCTGGAAAGAGAAACCAGGCCTCTTGACTCCAATTTTGTGCTTTAAACCAACAGGACTAGCCTTTGTCCCATTATGTCAGGGGCTGGCAACCTACAGCACGTGTGCCAAACACGGCACGCAAGCTGATTTTGAGTGGCACGCTGCCGCAGTCCCGGCCCCCAGCCCACCGCTGTCCCCTGCGGGGGCAGGAGGCAGAAGCTTGGTCCTGCGGCAGCCAAGCTTGCCCCCTCCCCTGCTTCTTCCCCCAGTGTGGTGCTTTCCTGCCCCTCCCCCTCTCCTTCCCTGTGCCAATCAGTTGATGGCCCTAGCGAGGGGGAGGGGAAAGAATGGCAACGTCCATGCTGTAGAGAGAGGCAGAGAGCACCCCAGCCCTCTGCCCTGACTCCCCACACACTTAGCCTTCTGCTCTGCACCCCCCCAGCCCTGTGCTCTGACCTCTGAACCCACCCCCCACACACCCAGCCTTCTGCCCTACACCCCCAACACTCCCAGCCCTCTGCCTTGACCCCTGAACCTCCTCCCACACCAGTCTGGGATCCCAGGTGCAGGCCCCGCTCATCCCGCTGCTGGTCTAGGTGAACAGAACCCCAGGCTGGCAGTGAGCTAAGCAGGCTGGCAGCGTAAGATCAGAATTTTAATTTCATTTTAAATGAAGCTTCTTAAACATTTGAAAACCTTATTTACTTTATATACAACAATAGTTTAGCTATATAATATAGACGTATAGAAATAGACCTTCTAAAAACGTTAAAATGTATTACCGGCACACAAAACCTTAAATTAGAGCGACTAAATGAAGACTCGGCACACTACTGCTGAAAGGTTGCTGACCCCTGCTTTATGTGACAAAATACGAGAGAACGTATCTGGGAAGGACACATGCTACCCTATTCACACAAAGTGCCTACTCGCCTCTGTTACATGTGGCAAATGTTGATGTTTTCTTACTAAGCTGTAACTAAAACCTTCTTTCTGACTAGCCCTGATGCCTTACGTTCAGTACAAACAGGCTTTAAAGCTGAAATCACGAATAGTATTTCATAAGGTCTGAGTAGATCTTTTCCTTCAAAAGACAGGGTATAAAATTCTTCCTCATTTAAACTCACTGTGGGTTTCTTAATGACAATCTATCATCACAGAAAATAACAAAGGAATTGAGCTAATACTCCAACCAAAAACTGAAATATAGCAGACCCGTAAACTTCAAGTGATCTGCATGAATGACAAAAGTCCAAGTCACTCAGGAGTTCAAGTATTTTGGTGGCCTGCAACCACACTACTTTAAACTGTGATGCAGATGAGATTCAATCAGTTAAGCAAGGTCAGGCCAGGTTGATATTTGGACAGAGAGCTCTCAGTGCTTTTCCAGCTTTTTAAATCTGCAGATTACTTTGTAATAGAGATTCACATACACACATGCCCTCTCCTGTGCATGTGTCCTCTCACAACCTGGGTCTTGTTCTGCACATCACCTGGACTCAGCTTACCACAGACTCTGCTCTACTAAAGCCCCACATGCTGCAGGAAGTGGTACTGATGCCGCCACAGGTGGAGTTCCTCTGAGAGCTTGTCTACACAAGTTACTGTGCTGAAAGCCAGGGTGTGAATCTACAGCGCACAAGCCTACCATACAGTAATGTCCCATCTGGCGCTGCTATAGCACAGTGAAAATCCTGGAGTGCGGCTTAATTATGAATGAACTACTCCAGGACTTTTCACTGGGCTGCAGCAGCATCCATGGATTCACACCCTGGCTTGCAGTGTAGGAACTTGCTGTGTAGACAAGCTCTGAATCAAAAGCATGCCAGCAGGCTGTCAGGCGCATGAACTTTCAAAGCTACAATGTTCTGTATGAGATGTAAACCCAAGCGTCCCTAACAGATCCGACAGCACTTATTATAAGAGGAGAGCCGTTAAGTCCAATGTGCTGGCAAAAATCCGACTGGAAAACTACATTGGGCCTACCTGACTTCCCCTGAGTTGTATATGATTCTTCACTTCCTGTCCTAAACTGCTGCAGTGTTGCTCTGTGCTGCTAAACAGATACCATATTTCACTTTAATAGTGGCTGCAATTCAGTGATGGGTGAAGTGAACCCCATATGTGCATGCAGGGGTAGTCAATTATTTTTTGTCAAGGTACAAATTTCTTGGTCAAGGTATAGTAAAGGTCCAGACTCCAGAGAAAATAATAAAAAAAAAAAAAAGGATAATCAGGGCTTAAATTCTCACAGAGTATTTTCCGGAGCCCCCATACAACCCCAACATGCTTTAAAAACTCCAGGAGGGTTGAAATATACAGCTCCAGCTGAATTTAAGCCCTGACGATAATGATAACAATAACTAAAGAAGATGATTTTGGGGTCTGTTCAAAAGCGTCTGGTGGTCCGGATTTGGCCTGCGGTCCACTTATTGATTACCCCTGGTATGCAGTCTGTCAGAAAAGTGCTTTGGAATCCACTGAAATGAAAGATAATACATAAATTACATACTGCTGCTAGCCTGGTGTAAGGCCCCTTCATATTAAAATCAATGTGGAGAAGTCAAGTCTCCCCATCCAGGGATATCCAAGAATGACTATTAGTAACTATTTCACAACTGAGGCCCTGATTCTCCATTGCCTTCCAAAAGCAATCAGTGATTTAGATACCTAAATCCCATTTTTAACAGTAGTTTCGGCACTTAGAACTCTAAGTCTCACTGGAAGTCATTGTGCGAACTGGGTGCAAAAACCCTCAACCCACTAAATCAGAAGGCACATAAAGCAAAGTGAGAAAATGAAAGCATTTTATTGCCGAGAATGTTGTAAATCTAGATCTACTTACTGTGGTCAATGCTTGGAAAAGACAATAGAAAGTCAGGTACCACACAACTCTTCCCGCTACAAAAGGAGGCAAGTACCACATGAAGAAATAGGACACAATCGTGAAGGGTGTACACCCCAACATCCTACAATGAAGGACATGTTCATGTCACCTTTATTAGAAAGCATCTTGGTGGATTGACAAAAAAAGAAATTAATTTTCCCAGCACCTACTTAAGCAGTAACTTAATTTTGTGCAGTCTTTCAAAACGCTTTAGATGCACTATTTGACATAGTTTATATATAATACTATCCAGTCCATTAATGCATAAAGAGCACAATTCAATACATAACAATATTAAATCATACTCCCCCAAAATACACCCCAGAGTTAAATAATATAGTTAGTTAAAGGAAAAGAGCAAAGGTTAGTTATAATTAATGATGTATTTACAATTAACAGGAAAAAAAAACCCTGCATCTGCTATTATGGTATAACCACGAAGTCCAGAGCCATCCAGAGGGGGGGCAAGTGGGGCAATTTGCCCTGGGCCCCACAGTGGCCCCGTGAGCCCTGGCCCGGCAGCGGTCCAGGTCTTCGGCAGCATTTCGGTGGTGGGGGGCCCTTCAGTGCTGCAGAAGACGCGGAGCAACTGAAGGGCACCCTGCCACCAAAATGCCACCGAAGACCCGGACTGCTGCCAGATGAGTACAAGCATCACTTTGCCCCAGGCCCCCTGAATCCTCTGGGCGGCCCTGATGAGGTCAATACTTAGTCCCACCAGACCCCCCGAGACCTTTACTGAAAAGCACCAGTGAGAACCAAGCCACACGGTCACATGTTATAACATGCTTCACCACTTGCCAATATAAGCCTCTTTATTATCAAAGGTCTTTTTCCCCCCCATTGGCACCTCCAACTCTCCTCTCAGCTTAGGCTTTTCACTGCTGACCTGACATTTCAGTGTGATAGGTGTGGGACGGCCATGCCTCACATTGTAGAACTGCCTAGGACCTATGTTCGTCCATCCCTGTGAAATACGATTGTAGGGCCAAGCCTGCTCCCTTTTAAGTCAGTGGCAAAACTCCCAATGACTCCAACAGCAGCAGGATCAGCCCCCTAGTGAGCAAGGACGATTTTAAAAAAATATCATGGAAACCTGAATTCAAGTATAGCCACTAGGCAGCAATATGCCAAGTTAATATAAGGCTGTCAGACAAACAACACTACTTCCAAATTTCATTGTATCAAGTGCAATTCATTCCTCACAGCATGACCTGCAGCCACAGTGTTCTCCAGTATTCTGGCAAAGCAGACACTAGACAAAGTAATTAGATGATCAAGATCAGAATAAAAATTCAAACAAAAGAGAAAACAGATTAATCCCTTCACAACAGGCCTATTCTCACTGTTTTCTCCTATTGATGTTAGGGGTCAGCTGATTATTTTGCAATGGTGTATTGAAAAAGTGGACTACAAAAGAATAATGTAGGCAAACAGTTCAGCAAAACAATGGCTCTTCCACACTGCTCTATGGGATGAAAGGCAACAGTGGGAGCTGAATGTGTAGAGTAGCAAGGAAAGTAGCCATGTTCTGGTGCTCTCTGCCTTTCCTGGCTTCTAGGTCACAGCTCAGTCTGCTCATACTGGGTCAGCTCTTGAAGCTGTACATGAGGATGTGATGGAAGCATCCCAAGGCAATTAGATTGGGGAAAGTCACCCTCCCTGTCCCCAAAATGGTTCTTACAGCAAACTTTTGTGCTACTTCACAAAAATAACTGCCTTTCTTGTTTTTCCCCTTTCCCATTCACTTCAATATTCATGCTTAAAGTCAGGCATGTGATTCAATGCCTTGCTGAATCACAAGACTATCTGTGACAGGTTTCAGAGAAGCAGCCGTGTTAGTCTGTATCGGTAAAAAGAACAGGAATACTTGTGGCATCTTAGAGACTAACAAATTTATTTGAGCATAAATGTTCGTGGGCTACAGCCCACTTCATCATTTCTGAAACCTGTCACTATGCAAGGCACTGCATTTAGCCGTATGCAGTGGAAATACATCAACTTCATGAAAAAACTCGTACTGTATGTGTGTGTGTATATATTATATACATATACATACGCACACACACACACACACACTCTTCTTACATGTTCCATTCTATGCACCCGATGAAGAGGGCTGGAGTCCACAAAAGCTTATGCTCAAATAAATTTGTTAGTCTCTAAGGTGCCACAAGTATTCCTGTTCTTTTTAAACCTATCTGTGGTTCCTCCTGCAAGGAAACTAATTTGTAACATTTTGTGTTAGTATCCTTTATCACAGCATCTGCTCATTCCTTTAAAACATCACACTACGTACAAAGGAGACTACCAACATTTTTATGGCTTGTTACTGGATTAAATAAAAAACTACTATTTCTTTATTAAATATACTTGTCAGATGGGGCAAGGAGTGAAGTTGCATAATTACCTAGTTCACTTTAAAAACTTAACTGGCTGTAATAATTTCACTCTACAAATATTAATCAAATCAAACCTCAAGAAAAGGTGTTTTAAGCTAATTAGAAATACAAAACCAGGTCTTCAGTTGGTGTAAATGGGCAGTGCTGTATACTATAGAGTTAAAGAGTCTTCCGTGATAATACAACATTTAAAAAAAGTTCCTCCAAAAACAACGGCTGTTTGACAAGCGTATTTTAAAGGCCTGATTAGACAAGTGAAGTTAACTGCAAGTTGTACAATAGGGAGTTTAATGCAAGGGGCTGATAAGTCTATGTGATGCTAGGCTGAGAGTCATTCAAACACTATTCTTTGTCCTAAACAGACAGTATTTACAGAACTGAGAAATGATTCCGAAAACAGCTAATACCACTGGGTTATTATAAAATGCACCCTACCTCATCATGATCTTTTTCTAGCTTAATTTTTTTCATACAGTGAGTTTAGTGCTTGTGAATGAACAAAGTATTTTGATTTTTCAATTCAAAACAATTTTTCATTTGAAATTTTACTTCAACTTTATTTTAAAAAGGTAAAAAATAATTCCTTCAAACACAAGAACATAAGAATGGCCCTACTGGGTTAGACCAAAGGTCCATCTAGCCCAGTATCCGGTCTTCCGACAGTGGCCAGTGCCAGGTGCCCCAGAGGGAATGAACAGAACAGTCAATCATCAAGGGATCCATCCCCTGTTGCTCATTCCCAGCTTCTGGCAAACAGAGGCTAGGGAAACCATTTCTGCTAAACTAAATGTTTTATTCAACCTGAAACTTTTTCAGTTCACTAAAAATTTAATTTTTTTCTTTTGGGTCAACTTGGGTTTCTTTTTTGTTTATTTGTTTTTAATTTTCCCATTGGCCAAAAATGGGGGGTGGGGGGAGGGAGGAAAGAGAATCAATTATTTGCACAGCTCTAGTCACTAATTCAAATACTCTGACAGTAGCTTCTTTGAATCTAGAAGACTGATATCAGTGACAAAGGCAAGAGACTCCAGAGTCCATAAGACATTCTGTTTCTTTTTGTTTTTAAAAGGAAAAAAGAATCCACAACACATCATGGGAGAGTTTGGGTCCTCTAACATGCATCATTCTTTTCCAGTTTACACTCCCACCTTTCACCCTCCTTCCCCCACTGGTAATATTTATATTTCTGTTCAATACTAGGGTATACCTCCCCACTCCTTACATCACATGAAAAGTGTACGTGATACTTTCTTTCATTCTTACATATAGATTTAGTGAAGGTCAAAAGAGGACAAGAGCTGTCTAAGGACTTTAGTGTGTTTCAGAGGAGAGTAATGCAAGCAGGACCGGAGCCCCTGAGCATGCTGGAGCTGCAGCTACACCACATTTAGCTGCTTGAGGTGAGAGTATGAAAAGGGGGAATGAAGTTCTGTGAACTACAACAATGCTGGCAGCTCCAAACTCTTCCAGCAGCTGGTTCCTTGTTAAAAATCATGACCATTTTCACCCTCCAATTAAATATTTTATTTAGCTGGGCTGATAGTGAAGATATAAAGAAAGAGTACTGAGAGGTGTGGGGAAACAGCTGGTGGGACTGACTTGTGTTGAGCTGGGATGAATGCTTACTGGTGAAGATCCTGCACTGCCAGTGATGAGAATGGAACTGACCATTAGGGCAGTGCAAGCAGCTCAGCAAGGTGGCCTGAGACATATCCTGTTGGGTCCATAGGCCTACCATGTTAGAGCTGGTGATCTCCAGCCAAGCCTGCATGCAAGGAGTGGAAATCCACTGAGATGGGTGTAGTGCTGGAGTGAGGCCTCAAACAAGTATCTAACGAATGGCTAGTCTTCTAACAGTTTGGATACATCTGAACCAGAAGTAGAAAATAAGCCCCTTTTGATGCAGAATCCAATTCAGAATCAAAACCACAAAGGGGTTTGGTCAGATCTGGAGGTTCAGATCCTCTCCCACCCAAATTCAACAGAATTTTGGATTTCGGCCCATCTCTAAACAATTGAGTGGTTTCTTCAGGGAGCTTCCAAGAAAGCCCCTTGTTGTAATTTTATGGATGTGCAGCTGAAAACAGGAAGCAGACACGAGTTGGGTTTTTTACATATTCATTCTATCCATACTAAAATCAGTCTCATTTGAGAAAGGCAAAAGCACACACACACACACAAAGGTTTAATTCAATGAAGCCATTCTAGGATTAAAGGAAAGAGGGGGAAAAAAACCGAGAAACAGAACAAAATATTTTCTGCTTACCAAGGCATAAGCCGGCCAATTTTTGTCCGTTTACTTTTGCTAATAAAAAAGCCAGCAACAGGATCAGTAACTGCACCCCAGGCTTTGCCAATGAACAGCACCAAAGAGGCATGAAATGGAGTAATCTGAAAGTATAGACACAGTGCTCTAAACAAGATCCATCATTCAATGAAACAACATAAAGTAACTTTCCAGAAAGAATCTCAGTGTAAAGTGTAGTGATAGCTCACTTACAACACACATCAACTACTATTAAAAAACATAAATAAATAGCCCTCCACCATCAATGCACCTTGGGAGACAACGAATTAGACACTGAGATACAGGCACTACGCAAGAGAGAATGTATGACACTGGGGAAAGGCCAGGAGAGAAAGATCATAGGTGAATTTAATGCTGGGAAGAGGTGTCAGCCAGACAACACTGGAGACCGAAGTCTGTGGTTTAATCATAAAACCAGGTACAGCGGAAGTGAAGGCAAGGTAAGCTTCTCCCACAAGACCCCATTTCTGAATTTCTGCTCCTGAGCTGGAGCAGACAAGCGTATAGTTCATTTCCCATGCACATTCAGTCCTTAGTATCTCTACTGAGATTACCTATAAGAGTGCCAACTGGTGCTAATTGTGAAAGTAGTTTTGGCATGATGGGCTTATTTCTACAAAGAACTGAACTGTGACTACTACAGTTAATATTCCCAAATAATACTGTTTCTTCTGAATGCTTATTCTGTATTTTCTGTACAACATTTCTGTATGCAACTTTTTTTCCAACTAAACCCGAGTGAGATTAATTTGGATGACTTGGAACACATCTAGTTTGTTTGTTTCTTAATAACAGTTGGAGTTAGAGTCACCAGTGAATAATGTAAACTGTTACCTTTAAATCCAGTATATGCCAAAGAGCAACAGAAGAGAGCACATTGGTCAAATGAAGCACATTTTAAAGTTTTCCCACATTAAAAAAAAAATAAAATGGAAAAAAAGAAATTTACCAAGCAAGTGTGTATTTTTCAGATTATGATTAATTATGTGAGATGTAGTCATCCCTGCATATATCTGTACTGAGTGCAAGAATTCACATATAAACAACAGAGTCATGGGGGGTGGAAGAGAGCAGGGGACACGTAAAGTGGGATCTGCTGTAGTTACCTGGGCATTGCCTTGCCACCAAGCTAAGTGACTAGAGAGTCATTTCAACATGCCTATCATCGGTTTTGCTCAAGCCACATCGCCTTAAAAAACAAAACTTTTTTTGAGACTGGAATTGCATAACAAGACTGCTTACGAAATCTTCTGCTCTTCAGTGTTTCAATAGGAAGTGAAGAGCAAAGACAGACAAAGTGAGGATAAGGTTTGAAACGTCAAGGATATACAGCATGATTTGTTAAAAGCAGACACTGCACACATTTGGAGTGCATATACGATACAAAATTTATTCCAAGTTATGTTAGAGTTAAATCATAGCAATTGAAAAGTTTAATATTAAATAAGAGCTGGTTAAAAATTTTCCATCCAAACTTTTTTCCAACAACAAAAAATGGTCTTTATTCTTAAACAAATTGATGCAAATATTTGGGTTTTCCCCCTTTGGAAAAACTGAAAAATGTTCCCCCCAACTTTAAAAAAAAAATCATTTCTTTTGAATTTTTTCCACCAAAAATATTTACTATTTTCCATCCAGCTACACTAGATAACAGCAGGAGAAGGGATTTAAGAGGCATGGATGAGGGATAAAAGGTATAAACTTCCACTGAAATTAGAAATGAAATAGTCAATGAGCCAAAAAGATACAGATACAAGTGCTCAGATACTGTGGTGATGAGGGGCACGCAGACAGCTTCAGATGAGAAGGTTCATGCGCTGGCATTGCTCAGATAACACAAAGGGATAGCAAGGAAACAGATTCTGGACTAACTCATAGAGCAGGAAGGGAAAATTGGAGAGATTATAAACTTTATAGCATGGGATCTATCTCTGTATACATGTTTGCACAGTGCTTAGCATGACCAGGGCCCTAAATGCAATGATACAAATATTAAAATACAATAGGGCCAAATTCATACCTGCTTATAAGAACGTGCAATTCATAGCTCCTTACAGCAATTTTGAATTTGGTCCAAGGTTTCTAGGTGATGTGGGGTTATATACATACCTAGAGAGGTTATGAGGGTAAATTAGCTGGATGGAATTCTAATGGTAAAATTGAAGGGTTAACTCTGAATGTTAATTTCTTGGGAAATGGCTCGGATTGAATATAAAAGATTTTGTACAGTGGGCTTCATAATCCCACAGGAACAGCACAGCCAGGATTTGAAAGAGAATGGCTCAATCCTCTGTGTGGGGAAGAATTCCACATAATCCCTGAAAAATGAGGTATTTGACACCTAAAAAGTTGACGGGAGGGGGAAAAAGGGGAGCTCAGACCTTTGCTGGAGAAACTGTGGAGCAAATGGCTCCTTCATGTTTATTTAATGGGACTGACAAACAATTAAACTAATAGGGACCAGCTAATCCAGCACCATTACCATCCAATCTCCATACTATTACATTTATCAAGCATAATTACTAAATAAGTTTTGTCATTAAGCTCAAAAGAGTTTCAGCAGGGGCTGAACAATTAAAACCAACAACAGAATATCGTTTAAAAGGTATATTAGTTGAATTATCTTAATATTAGATTCAGGCAAATTAAGTAGGTGATGACATCATAATTGAACAAAGTTGGAGCCAGAAAGCACTTTGTGCATTACTTACATGTGCTATATCTAACAGGTAGATCTGTAGAAAAAAAGCAGTGGCACTTGTTGCAACTTGGTTTGGAGCACCTCCTATTGCATAGCATAATTTGCTGCAAACGGAGAGTCTGTCTTCCTGTCTGAGCTGAAACAGAACAAGAACAGACAAGTTAAGAGAAAATGCAAAACATTAAGAGTAAACATTTCACAGGTTTATGGTTAAACTCATATTCAGGCACTTATTTAAGTGGTCTGAAGTTCCGCATTTTCATAGATGTTGAACATCCAGAAACCCCACTGACTTCAATACTCAGCACCACTGAGAATCAGGCTGATTCCTTACTTGAACACTGATTCAGCTTTCGTGCCTGTTCCAAGTTACCAGAACTGGAGTCCAGGTACACTGACTTCCCGTGAGCTAATTCTGAAAAGTGCACTTCTTATTGACCGCAAGTGGGCATGGACCATTCAAGTGCAGTGAGTCCATGAACACATGATAAAAAGCAATCAGGCAGACTTTCTCGAGTACTGAGACTATCTATAGGGCAGCTCCTGGGTCTTGGCTGACTTGCTGAGGATTGGATTTCTCTCTGCCCAAGAATGAATTATTCAGATGGCAAAATGTTGAGTAATTATTGGATGCCAATTTGTTTTGCTTATATATGTATCTATTCTTTCAGACCACAAAAATCAATAAATAGTCTCATATTATTCTAAGACAATTTTCAGAAAAGAGGGATGGTCTTCTAGTTAAGGCTCTGCACACACCCTCAGAAAGTCTGGGTCCAGTTTTTGAATTACAGGATGGTTGCAGGACTCTGAGCCCCCTTACTTCTTCCAGGGGCTACCTGACTTCCGTCTTGTGACCCCCTTGCTTCTCACTACTATTTAAATTAAAAAGTAAGCTGTTTGACTTTCAGAGTCCCTCCAGCTGTTTTCTCCATACCATGAGCACTGTTTGGGGCCAATTCCTCACCCTGCCACAGAATTCCAGTGTGACCTTGGGCAAGTCACTTAACTTCTCTATGCCTTAGTTACTCATCAGTTAAAAAAAATAGGCAGAATGGGTAGAGTTCTGAAAAGAATCTAACTGACTTCAGAGACTAAGTCCTATTGCTTTTCAGTAGGAGTTATGCTCCTAAATCACTTATGCACTTCTGAAAATTTTACCAGGAGATACTTGTCCATCTTTGTTGAAGCACCTTGAAATGTATGGATGAAACATGCTAAGCAAAAAATACCTATTAGACTGAACGTAACTGGCAGAAAAATCAAGGAACAGAATAAGTTATTGTACCCTATTATGAAAAATAATAATTCAGAAACAAAGTGTTAGGAGTCTAACAGATGAAATATAATGTGTTTTCACAGGGGAAAATGCCACATTACTGGCAAATGATTCTAAAAGCTCTGATTTACTGTATTAGTGTTAGCTGAACATAGATGGGAAATATCCACACGCTAATCTCAGTATAGAGTGCCAGTCACCATGGGGGCCACACACTAAGATCCTGACTAAAACTATTTCTGACAATTCTAACTGTTAAATTCAATCCCTCTTTAAAAAACTGTTGATCCTTTTCAAGTTCCTTCCAATAGCAATGCTAATCCTAGGTCTGCCTTGGTTGTGGCCAAATATCTGGATTGAATGTATATAACCTCATGCTTCCGCTGCAGTCAGATTAAGATAATAAAATGATGAGGCTCCAGTAAAATGCTTTATTATTCTGATATATATTACCTATTTCTGAAAGCATTTTTAATGTATCAGGTTTTTTGATTACTAGGTGATAGTGTACTTACTGATAAAGAACTAATAGACAACAGAATCTTTCAAGATCTGGCCCTGCTCCTTTGAACTATTCTATATAAATAGGTGTAAACAAGTGCATTAGTTTTATGAAAGTCCTTTGTTTCTGGTGATGTCTATACAGATAAAGAGCAAGATCTCCATGCACAAATCACAGCTACTGGTCTAACTACATCTCTGACTTCTCTGGGTCTCTTTGAGTACATGCACCTCTCACATCTTGGGCCTCAAACTATCATCTCTCTCGGAGTGGAATTACACGATTCTTCCACTCTCCGACCATGCCCTGAGCAGCAGTCCCCATGTGCTAACCATGATTACCTCAGCAGGGAATCCTGTTAGGTATAAGGTTCCTACCTCCCCTATTCTCCCAACACAGAGAGCATTAGCGTGCGGGTGACATAATCTGTTCCCTTAAAAGACAGTTCCTTTCCCTCTGCTTCAGAGAGACTGTCCTTTAATAGCTGCTCAATCTTTTTCATCACCCCCCGCCCCGGTCCAGAGACAAAGTCACTTTTTTTTGTTTATAGCCATCTAAACAGTCAGCTCGCAGCACAAGGAAAACAGTTGTATTAATCTGGGCTGGAGCCTGGAAGTAGTCCGTCATCCTGTAATTTTCCACTAAGTATTTATTTCTTGGGAGGCTGTTTGTCAGGATCCATTGTGTTGCTTTCCCACATGTTTTTCCAACAGTCCCCTATTCAGCTAGACCAATGCATTAATTCACTTATATTGAGTTATTAGACTTTCCTGTACAGTAACTTCACCTCACTGCCTAGGTGACGTATCGTATTCAAAATTATTATATAGCAGTTCCAGTCCACCACAGTTAATATTTAAGAACTTGAAATTAGAATAGTTATATTAAATTGTGAAATAATTAGCAATAAATAAAAAAAATTAATTAGACTTACAGACTTGAGCAACTCTCATTTCTCCAGTCAGCTTCACGGCTAGAAAGTTAAGGATCTCAATACTTTTACATTTCTGATTAAGAAGTCTCATTGAAATTCTACTCACCTTCTAGATACTGTTAGGCTGCTTGGGTAGCATACTTACAGATCACCTTCAAGCAAAGTTAACATTTGTGTCTCAGCAGCAGTTAATGGAGGCTTTCACCTGTGACTAATTTTGTTTATAGCTATGTATGCCATTGCTTGAATAAAATGAGCAGCTGGAATCTGATTATATTCAGTACAGTATCACTCACTTATAGGGAGTTTTGCACATTTAAAGCTCTGCTCAAACAATTCTCATCTATCCTTGCAAGCAATAAGCCACATGACAGATGAGGAAACAGAGGCAGAGAAGTTAAATGACTGGCCAAAGATTCAGTAGGGATTAGAACCAGGTTTTCTGACTCCTGTGCTCATTCAACTAGACTATGTTGCCTCTCATAGCCTTAGAAAGGGGCAGTGATGTCTGCGGCAGTGAATCTAGTGGTGAAAGTAAATGGCTGGGAATTCCTAAATTCTAACCATTGCTCTAATGCACTCTGCTGCCTTACTTTCACCATCTGTACAGTGAAGATACTACTTCCTCCACAGGAGACTTCTTGTTTTAAGAGTGTTGTACATTAGGGGGAAAAAAGAGCTCGGAGCAACACGCTGAGATGAATACTTTTGGAAGTGTCATACTCGGGGTGCAAATTCCCGTCCTTATGTTTAATTTTCACTAGAGATTTAATTGGCCCCTGACGCCTGAACATACAGTTGTGCATTACTACGTGCTTAAACATTGCAAAGGGAAACTGTAAGCCCACATTGAACAGCCCATAGGATTTACAATGGGACAAAGGATGGTCTTTTGGGTAGGGCTCTGTCAGACTTCTTCAGTGGCCTTAGGCAAAATACTTAATCTTTGAGCCTCAGTACTCTTATCTCTAAAATGGGAACAATAACACTTCCTGTCTCCCTATGTGTCTTATCTATTTCACAAAGGCAGGGACTGTGTCTTACTATGGGTTTGTACAAATGCTTTGCACAATGGGTTCCAGATCTGGTTGGCACCTCTAGATGTTATCGTGATACAAATACATTCTTTTTATATAGGATGAAGTGCATTGACATTTTCTTGTAAAAAGGCTTAGAGTGATAGGTCTTTACAGGACAGAAAGCTGGATTTTTTTTAATATTGCCTTTTAAATATAAGGATAAACTGCAAGATTCCACCCTTGATTGCCCATTTGAATTTTTTTCAACATGCACTTTAATCCTTTCTTCCATACTAGCTGTATGCAGAGAAGAAGCTCCCTGCAAAATGCACCAGGCCACTGCATTATCCTCCTTTTAACTCACCTATGATGAGCCAGTTGTGAAATACTTGACAGTGAATAGGTAGCTGGGGTGCTGTGACCACTGTTTATTACACTATTGATAACTGTCTCACTGTTATCTTACGCCCCACCCCTATCTATTATATCCACCTATTGACTCATCTTAAAAAGTTAGATTGCAAGATATAACAGGCTGGGACCAAGTTTCAGTTATTTGTTGTATGGTGCCTGTCATAAACAGATAGTTAAGGGTTAATGTCACTTTTACCTGTAAAGGGTTAAGAAGCTCACTAACCTGGCTGACATCTGACCAGAGGACCAATAGGGGAACAAAATACTTTCAAATCTTGGTGGAGAGAAGTCTTTGTTTGTGCTTTTTGTGTTGTTCGTTGTTCGCTCTTGGGGCTAAGAGGGACCAGACGTACACCCAGACTTTCCCAATCTTTCTGAATCAGTCTTTCATGTTTCAAAATTTTAAGTAATAGCCAGGCAAGGCGGATTAGTCTTATGTTTGTTTTCTTAACTTGTAAATGTGTCTTTTTGCTGGAAAGATTTTTACCTCTGTTTGCTGTAACTTTGAATCTAAGGCTGTGGGGGTCCCTCTAGTCTATATGAATCTGAGTACCCTGTAAAGCATTTTCCATCCTGATTTTACAGAGATAAATTTTACCTTTTCTTTCTTTAAGTAAAAGCTTTCTTTTTAAGAACCTGATGGATTTTAAAACAAAGAAAAATCAAAGGAATTGAGTCTGAACTCACCAGGGACTGCTGGGGGGAAAGGAGGAGGAGGATGGTTAATTCCTCCTTGTTTTAAGATCCAAGGAGTTTGGATCGGTGTGAAGCCTCTCAAGGCAACCCAGGGAGGGGAAAATCTGGGGGGAAAAGGAGGGGGATGGTTCATTTCTCCTTGTTTTAAGACGGAAGGGGTTTGGATGTGGGTTCCCCAGGGAAGGTTTTGGGGAAACAGAAAGTGTGCCAGACACTAAATTCTGGCTGGTGGCATCATACCAGATTTAAGCTAGTAATTAAGCTTAAAAGTGTTCATGCAGGTCCCCACTTTTTGTACCCTAAAGTTCAAAATGGGGGAAAAACCTTGACAGTGCCTAACACAGTGACCCACTGGTCTCCAGGAATTAAGTGCTATGCTTGTCTCCGTTTTCTTTTGTCAGCATTTTAAACTGCACTCCACCTCAGAGGCATTCAGTCCCAATTTCTCCTTGTATTTGTTTTGCCAGACTGGGCTGTGACATTAGTGGTAGGCTCTGATGAATTGCACCCAAAGAGGTTTCTAATTACTTTGGCATTGCTGAACACAAATCATTTATTGCAAGAGAATCCCAGGTTAGATTTTCCCTCACCATCACTGAGCCTGCTCACACCCAAAGCACAAATCAACATGATAAGGGGGATGCAAAGCCTGCATTTCAGATCTGTATGAGATTCTTTTACAAAGGTTTGCAAGCACATGATTTTAAATCAACATTACTTTCATCCTTCCTTCCCTTTCTCACCTTCTGTTTCTGAATGCCACCCACCCATTACTTCTTATCTCAAAAATTAGACTCTGGGCTCTTCGGAAGAGGGACACTTTCTGTGTGTTTGTGCACTGCTTAGCATGATAGGGCTCTAATTCAATATGGAGCCTTTAGGCACAGCTGTAATAAAGATAACCATAATAGCTCTTAAACCCATTTTTTTTAAACAGGAGAATTAGGCATTCAGTAAGTTCATTCTTCACTCACGCTTTTTTGGATTGAAACAAAGTCTGGCTAGCTTTGAGAGATTCTTTACGTTGTATTTGTACAAAGTTATTTAAGTCAGGTTGCTTCTACAGATTGTTTCAGAAGCAGGGTGAAGAGAGAGAAAACTCCAGTCTGAATATTTATTTTTAAAAATGGGAGTGAGGGGAAGAGGAGAAGGGCAAGAAAGATTGAGCTTCTTTCCTTATTATCTTCAGATCTACTTTGAAACCTTGCACTTACTACGGTACAGTTAAACACTGTACAAAATACAATAATGAAACAATAACACATATTTAAGTTGAAGGCAGGCAAATTCAAATGAGAAATGAGTAAATTTTTAATAGTGGGAATAATTAACTATTGGAACAATTTGGGTCATGGTGGATTCTCCATAACTGACAATTGTTATATGATGATAGGATGTTTTTTTCTAAAATATACACTCTAGGAAGTATTTTAGGGAAGTTTCTATGGCCTGTGTTTATACAGCAGGTCAGACTAAATTATCACAATGGTCCTTTCTGGCCATGAGATCTATGAATCTAAGGTAAAGCAAGAAGTTTTAACACGGAAAATGAACAATTCCACTTCTGAAGTAGAATGGTGGATGTTTTTTTAATTTAAGTAAGTTTGAAAGTCTCTCTAATATATAATAGTGTCTTTAATCTTGTAACCGAATAACTACATCTCATTTTCTTGGGAATTTTATTTCCTTCACAAATGTGAACTGAAACTGAATAGAATATTAGTAATAAGTGTTTGTGGGTACAGAAGACAACTAGCAAAAGCAATCCTCTGCAACTGGAAGAAGATATTTCAGTAGCTGGATGGACTGTGGCTGGGCGTACACACATTTTGTCACAAGCTCTCCTTTATCAAGCAGGTCCAGAACAAAACCAATAGTGGTTTAAGAGGAATGGGAAGGGATGGCAGCAGCTGAGACTTTCAGATAGTTTAAGTTGAGGTTTATCTGATTCAATACATGATGAGAAACTTTCCCAGTATTATGCTTCACCCCAACCCTGTCTCTCAACATGAGTTTAACTCTGCCGATGAATTTGCAGAAATTAAAGTGATGGCTTCTTCCATTTTGATTTTTTCCCTTTTAAAAAGTTGTGTTTTTTTCAGTCTGGATATGGCATATTACAAAGCTGTATATGGTGTTACCTATCAGATTCCAGGTTATAATGTATTACTGAGTAAATATTTAAGATGACATTTTAACACTGCTATCTTCTGTATAGCAAGGTTGATATTTCAGCTTTAACTGCATTTCCCAATTTGTGTGTTTAATTTCTCACACCAGTATGGAACAATAGTCCCATTTTTAAACTGAAAGCACATGCTCATATCTATACAGACAAATGCACACAGGCTGCAATTTAAACAGAAATATTCATCTTCTTTTATAGCTGGAAAACTGCATTCTAGGAAGATACAAATACTTCCTGGAATATTGTTAGATTTCTCAACACACACTTCTCCAATCATATGCTACAAACAACACAGTAAAGGGTTCCCCCAAAAATGCCACCCTTCAGTCTGTGACTCTTGCTCAGTTGCAGGGGAAACATGATCACAAAGAAGATGGATGAAAAATTACTCCATTTCTCCCCCCAATTATTACCAAGGAGCGAGACACACTGGGCATTTTAATCCTGAAAAAAGATATCCTGAGTATAGCACAACATTATGGGATAAGGGTGAAGAATTTCTGTGGAAACACTTTGAAAATATCTGAAGAAGAGCTCTGTGTAGCTTAAAAGCTTGCCTTTTCACCAACAGAAGTTGGTCCTCTAAAAGATATTACCTCATTCACCTTGTCTCTCTCATATCCTGGGACCAACACTACTACAACACTGCAAACACTGAAAATATCTAGCACTTGGGGAAATATGATCTATGCTAAAAATAATACATATCTAATCTATCTATATATATCGTGTTCTCTCAAATCCCAGTGGATAAAATATCTCTGACATAGAAACCACTCCAATTCTGCCTTCTCTTTGGTGACAAAGTTCTCAGATAAAGAGGCATCTAGAGTTTCTGATTCCCCCGAGGAAGTGCTACCTCAGAAGCTGCTACACAAGACATTTATTCTTGGAGGGGCCGGAATTTAGGAAAGGTGATAAAATTACATTAGGGCAACAACAACAAAAAGTCACTGTTCATTGAGGAGCTGAGTTTCGTTCACATTGCACAGGGTGGGAGTCCAGCTAAGACTATGATCACTGGAATCCACTCAAGCATCGCAGCCAGCCAGTCCCTGTAGCGGGAACAGCAGTGCGCTGGCCGGAGCTCATGGATATTTCTAGGACACTGTAATTAAGATTCTCAGGGAGGTCCCTAGCGAACTCGTCCAGATGCAGGCGCGGGAAAGGGTCTAGAGCAAAGGAGGTCGGAGCATTGCAAGCCCCGCAGCCCCGAGGGGCGATGCTGGGGACCCGACGGGCAGCTACAGCCGCTCACCTCTTCTGCTGACCGCCTGAGCGCTTGTTCCTGCGGCGGCTCCTCTGGGAGAAGGGCGGCCTTCGGCGCTGCTTTCCCAGGCCCGTCGCCCCGCTGCGGGGTGTCCCCTCCAGCACCAGCCATGCCCCAGCACCGCCGCCCCCCGAGCCGTCCGCCGCGGGGCTTTTCAGCACCTGCCAGCCCGGGGGGCGGGGCCGGGCCGAGCTCGTAGCTGCTCGGGGCCCCTCCGCAGCCATCGGAGGCGCGGGAGAAGCAGTTAAGGGCCGCAGCTCCCTGGGGAGCCTCGGGGGTTGCTGCTCTTGCCCCGACACTGGCTTGAGAGCGAGACTCCCTGCAGAATCGCCGCACTCAGAGGCCCCCTGCTAGCATGCTCCGGGCGCGGGAAGGAGGAGCTGCTGCAGCCCCAGTGCAAAGGTATCCAAGCACCCCCATCTCGTTAGCCCATGAGGCCGCGCTGGGAGGGCGCCTGCACCTGCCTGACATGCACGCAGTCGTTTCTCTGTAAGATGCCCAGGCCGCATCTCTTAGCACGGATCAGGACAGTGAGCAGCGCACTTTGTTTGGACACTTTCCCCAGCAGAGCTGCAAACCCTGAGCCACGGGTAGAAGGCGTTGTGGTGTTCTTCGCCTTTAGGGAAGAAAAAAAAATAAACTCTGTCCAAACAACTTGCAAAATAAGAAGCCCAACTTTATTTTACTGTAGCGAGGCAAGATGCTTGCAAGAGACGTCACAACGCGGGATAAATTGCATAGAGCGCCGGACTGTACACCGTCAGCATTTCCTATAGTCCCGTGGACAGGGCCACAGATCTGAAATGCTAACGCCTTTCCCAATTCCTGCGCTGTCCACAAACGCCAAAGTTAGGGCTGCACGACCCTGCATTTCATCTCATGCGTCTTCGGCGCTTCCCGCCCAGTATTTGTTTAAGTGCAAGTTTTAGAATCGTCCCACGTGAAAGACCCTTTTCTGAGAGGAGGTGCCCTTGCCTCGTCGCTGTAGCTTAGCCACAGGCACTGCAGAACCCCGTGTTAAATTGCTCTTGAACTAAGGCTTGGGGAATAAGAAGGCACAGTTCCATTTTTTCCCTCTCAAATGTAGTTTAAATTAATTTAGTTTCAAATATTAACTAGCGCTTATTCTAAATATTTATGATACTTGGGCTTCAGGAGGCCGCCTGCACAGTTATATTCTTGTTTTAAAACTCTCGGGATCATATTACCAAAATAATTTAAGAGCCAGATCCGACCCATATTCACTCATAACGTGGGTATAAGAAAAAACGCCTGCAATGTGTGCCTTTTTAAATAACCAAGCCATCCAGCGGCACCATTGTTAATCACAAGGTGGCTTTTTAGGTGGCTCTAACACAGCAGCTGTCTGTCAGCCCACCTGTTTTCCAGCAATGGGACAATCAAAAATAGTCACCCAAGGCTGAAAGGTAGCATGGGTGTTTTAGCGCCATGTCAACGTTATTACTCCTAGGGGGAGGGTGCTTTTCGAGTTACTTATTTTGTTTCTGTACAACAAATTTTCTATAACCAATTTTGCTCCCCTAGGGGCAAAGGAATAATGTTTCTGCTTTAGGCATGAAACTAAATGTACTGATTAGCAAAGCTTTGCAATAGTTCCTCTAACTGGAGCCTTGGACTGGATGTTAGTTTGAAAGAACTTCAGGTTGCAGATGCAGAGTAAGACTTTTTCACCCCTTCTTTTTTTAGAATAAAATAGGGACTTTTTTCAGGGGAAATATTCATAAACCAATCCACATATGTGGCACCTGCTGGCCAGACTGATTTTTAACAGATCAACTACTGTAATTATTTAATTGAATTCAGTCTAAACAGTGGCTCCCTGGCTTCAGAACAGCCATAGCAAACTAAGCAATAATTTTTGATATTCAACCCCTCTGCAACCTATATTGCCACAAATGGTTGTAGCAGCAAAATTTTCATAATCTAAATAACCAGGCTTTTCAAAGAATTACCTAGACAGGCCAGCATGATGAGTTCAGACAGTATGATTTATTTTTCATTCACCCAGTCAAATTCAGGCTACAATTTCAGTTTCAAATTTAGAGTCTAGTCCAAAATCCATTGAAGGCAATAGAAGTCTTTTCAACAGGCTTTGGATTAGACCCTTAAAATGCCTTGCACTGGAGGCTTAACAGATGGTAAATTTAGTTAGTCTTTATTTGAGCCACTCCCCCAGCATCTCTACCCTTAACCCAAATGTTGTTCTAGAAACAGGCTAAATTAAGCAAAAGTCCAGTGCCTCATTAAAAAGAAAGGAAAAAAAAGGATTTTCTTAATGCAGCACAGGAAGCAATTTCTAATTTAGTTTTAAAGTGTTTCCAGGTGTTGAAATACAGAAGCAGAGGAATAATACACAAATGCAGATGTCTGAACTCATTTTCAGTTTCTTGCTTAAACTGTACCTTGGGGGGGGGGGAGAGAAGAGGTTACTGTATCTTTCAGTCATTTTGCTCTAGGCCATTTTGACCTTCCAAATTATGTTAAGGCTTTGGATTCACAAACAACCATCACATTTGTACTATTTAAAGTCTTTTTTGCAACTGAAGCCACGATCATTGTTTCAAGAAAATGCAGATTACAATCCATCACAGAGCCTGTAACCAAACAGGGATACTCTAGTCTTTGTAGGGAGTAGCAGCATAAAAGTGAACAAATATTGCAGTATAGTAACATACACTGCTCCTTACCCTATTACCATGTTTTGGAAAGAACAACTGCCTACATTTAATCTGATTTTGTGTACTTCAATAGCGTTGCACTAACTTTTCTTACCAAATGTCTACATTGCATATATATCTCCCCTTACCTAAACATGAAGAACTCTGTGCAGCTCAAAAGCTTGTCTTTTTCCACCAACAGAAGATAGTACAATAAAAGATATTTCATATACAGATGCAGGAGCAGGATACTGCTATTTACAGGTGTCATGCACATTCTATGTAATAGAACATTTGACATCTTATGATCAAATGCATGCATTTTCCTATACTCATAGTTTTATATTAGAGATTCAAATGCATTGAATTTGAGAACCCTGTGTCTTAGAGGCAGCTCTGCAAATTATAAGTCAGATATACCACAGTGGGTGTCTACTGTACTATTTTTTTTTTTTTTTTTTTTTTTTTTTTTAAAAAGGAGCGTACCTGATTTAGTTCCCCAGTTCTTACCAGGATTGGAATTAAAAGGTTTTGCACCCAAAATTCCATTTTGTTAGAAAATGAAAGGAGAGTGGTTTTAGAACCCTTAATAGCATCAGCTTCAAAAAGAGAATGCTTGCAACTGAACATTCCATGTGCTGTGTGTGCTTACAGGAGTCAGGAAGTGAAATTAACAGTAAGCAAAACTGAGGTGTACATTTGTGTTATCCAAACTGAATGAAGCGCAAGTAAGTAACAGTTAAATGGTGCAAAATAAATTTGTACAAAAAAAACGCATATTTTAAAGATACATTTTTTGAACTTGTCTCTCCATTGAATGAGTATTGGGAAGCTAAATTTCAAACCATACCATTCATGTTGTCTAGACAGCTTCATACATACCTCAACATGGGTGATGCAGCAAAAAAAGCAAGTCATCCAGGGTTCAAGAATTCTTCTGTTTATGCAGAACTAAGTTCACTGCAGTGCAGTAATCTTATCTTTCCCAAAAAACAAACCCTCTCACTTAACTGTAGTAAATAAAAAGTACTAAACCAAACAATTTCCCTTTTTGAATGCAGCACAAAACCAGTTATTCTTCATTGAAGGGTCCGGGGGCGGGGAGGGGGAGGGAAATCACATTTAACAGAACTTTATGGCTCCATTCCAAATCCACACACTACTGAACTTAATGATTCATGCTAACTATCTAGCAAAACTGTATGCAAAAATCTACAGTCGTTATATTGGTTTCTCAATAAGTACTGTATGCAATGGGGACATGAATTAAAAGCAGATGATGGGCATTTTTATAAGTTGCAAAATAAACCAAACAAAGTGAGGACTGATATAAAGAACAAACGAATAGAGAAGGAAACAGCTTTATTGCCAAACAAGGGTTTTAAAATGTTATTGGAAGACTTACATGTGCAAATTAGCTCTGCCCATAGCTGGCAATTTGGCACAGATGGAGGTTTGTATTTTCACTATATATTTCTCTATAGCCATCTTTCTTCTACCGTTAGAACTACTGGGTGTCATGCTTGTTTTTCACATGGTTCAGAATGGATTACACTGCTAGTGGTACATGTAGTTCAAAGCACACCTGTCATGACATTCCATGTCTTGGGGATGGGAACAGAGCTGCCAGTGAGGCAAGCAGCTACTTCAACCATTAGGAAAAGCAAATCTCAGGAGTTTATGATGTAACATCTCACGTACAGTATGCAATGGAGCCAACTCATTCTTGTCTTGAGATGTTCTCATGTGCACAAGTGTAATACAGGCTTTGAAAGGGAAGTCCCAAAATTCAGATTTTGTTAAACTTAATTGCAGTAGCTTTTCATGATTTCTTTAAAATAAAGAGTTTCTATGAAAATAGTGAAAAGTGTTTAAATGTAAGTCTGCCATTGAAGCATCTGTAATCTAAACATTAGGGTAAGAGACTCACAACCTGAAATTGACTTATAGAAACATGATTGAAACCAAGTGGTTTCGTTTCACTGTCCAAACTGAAGTGAAAAAATAAAATTATTAAATTTGACTTAATTTTCACTTAAATTGCTGTTAGTAACACAAGTCTTTTAGAATCATGATTTTAACCCAAACATGCCTTTAAAAGGCCATCAGTGCTTTCTAGCTAGGAGGAACTTAGATGATGGTCCCTGTCTTACTAGGTTACCTCTGCTTTATTACTGCCAATCTCCAAACACTGAAATGCTTAAAAAAATACCTCAAACATACACAATTTGCTCTTTAAGAAGAGCGCCGCTTTGTGGAGATGATACAGTGCATCCAGATATTGCTGTTCAGGTTTGTTTTGGTTTTGTCTAGTTTAGTTCAACTTATATGTAGACTTTTGGTGAGTTGAACACTAATTGGTTCGGGTAAGTCTTTATGTTTTTTTGGCTATTACTTGCAGCAGCAGTTCTACTGTCATAATCAAGGTACTATTAAAACCAAAGACTATGAAAAGCTTCTGAAAGGCTCAGTTGTTTTCTGAAGTCTCTGAACTATAACAGCATTTTGCAAATTAGCTTCGCCCAGAGTGAGAGTCTCATCCAGCAGCTCTAGGAAAGGAAGAGATGTGGTCAGGCTGAAGGGAACACTTCCCTGCGATCCTTGATATTTTGTTATGAAGTCTCTGACATGGCTTATTCTGAAAAAGGAAAAAAAAAAAACCCAGCAAGTTACAATCCTTCTAAGCATTTGTATCAATTGTTTTCAAGAGGTGTGGGGTTGAGCACAAGTCATGCACACAATGCAGCACATATGCAGGCTCTGTGACAGTTTCCAAAGCATGATTCTTGCACAGCTAGTGGAACTAATTTTTATATACTATACTGTCATAAGTAGATAGGTAAGGTAAGGGTTAATTTTCTTTTGCCTGTAAAGGGTGAACAAAGGGAACCAAACACCCGACCAGAGGACCAATCAGAGAACTGGATTTTTTAAACGTCTTGAGGCAGCGATTGTGTACTCTTGGTCTTTTTTTGTTCTCCCAGCTATGGAGCAAACAGCTTTCCTGCTAACTCCTATTTCTTTCTAGGTTTTCCTACAAAGTGTGAGTACAAAGGAAACAAAGTATTCGGCTGTGATGAGCTTTGTTGTTGTATTTACAGGTTGGTTGATTTGCTGGATGGTTTAAACGGGCTCTCTTTTAAATCAGACTGTTTATTCATATTTTCTTATAAGCAAGAGCCTGTATTGAGTTTCTTAATGCAAGATTATTGTTTTGTATTTTCTTTCTTTTTATATAAAGTTTTTTTAAAAACCTGGCTGAGGTTTTTGGGGTTTCTCCGGTGAGGCTACAGGAAGGGGGGGGTGGAAACTCTCTTATATTAGCTTTACTAGATTTGAATGCATCGCCTCAGGGGGAGGGTGATTTCCCTCTTTGTTTGCCTTCAAGGAGTTAAGTACTGCATCGCCCAGGCTCACCCAGGGAAAAGGAGGGGGAAGCGGGGGAGCAGATAACGAGGAGACAAGGGGAAGAGCTTGTTTTCCCATTGAGATAGGGAGACCCAGGGGTTCTGGGTCTTGGGGTCCCCAGGGAAAGGTTGGGGTGACTCGGGGTAACTAGGAACCCCAATAGTCCTAGTTGGTGGCAGCGAGATAGATCCAAGCTGGGTATAAGCTGGGGAAGGTTCACAGTAAACACTCAGATGCTGAACTTTAAGTCCAGATTTGAGACAGACGTTTAGTACATATACATACTCTCTTTTTCAGCCGGAGTTTGCAAATAAACCCCTACAGGTAATCTACACAACACATTCCACAGCACTCACTAGAACGCCAGCAACTGGTATGCTAGCTGAACAACTACAAATTCTTAGTGCTTCAATTCTGGTTTCTCCTTAATTCTGCACATAATATAACCTGAAATTCCACCTCCTCTGTGACTTCGGCATCCACCAGGGACCCTTCACCAGCACTATATTAATGTTAGATATGGAGTTGTGCAATTACACTTGAACTATTTAAGGTCAGAGCACAATAATGGTTTTTCCCTTATCTCAAACCTTAACCCAAGCACGCAGCACATATACTAGAGAGTGTTTTTAGCCTTTTTTCTGGACCTCCAATAAAAAACATGTTTATGATAATAATGGTTAAGAATATCACAGTACCATAAAGACAAGTCTCTTGAATTTGCCTTAACATTCTGTAAGTTATTTTTGCTACAGTGCATGTGTATGTACAACAGACCACAGAGCTCATTGGTGCAGTAGCACAAATACAAGTTTATGATAGAATAACTGTTTTAAATGTTTTCTGGACAAATGGGTTACGTGAAGGGGACGCTCCCCCCCCCCCACCCCCCCGCCCCCCCCCCCCCCCCACCCCCCCCCCCTCCCCCCGCCCCCCCCCCCCCCCCCCCCCCCCCCCCCCTGTTTCTACTCATGCCAGGTACATTTGTCAGATAAGACTGTCCTGATAACTTTAATATGAATCTATTTGCACTAGGATGAAAACTTGTATTAAGGACATTTTAATCTCCATTCATTGAAATACGAAAATTTTGAGCCCTCCAATAATGGGTTTAATAATCAAAATGCAAATGCAACCCTCATAATAACGATCACTATAGTAATGGACTTATTTGGACTGTACGAGTTAGAGATTGTAGAGACATGAATACTAACAAATGGATCCTCTCGGACTTCTAGTATCTATGTTGAATTCAGAGTCAGCCTGTAACTGCTAAGCTTTTCCTAGTCTGCCATCCTGACTGGGTATAAACCAATATACAGTGTACTAGAAGAGCAATACAACCTGAACTGGTGTTGCAAGGTAAGCTTATCATCGTCACTTTACTCGCTTCAGAGATATAAGAATGAATAATCTTGTGCTATATGTATTACAGTTGTGTCTTTGACAGTGTGGGTGGAACACTTCAAACACCAGTCTGTGGCTAATATGTCTACTGGGTGTCTAGTAAAACTTCCAAGCCCTGCAAGTGGCTGTGATAAGGTAGTAGTTCAGTGTACACGTTTGAGGGGAAGTAGGATCAACTACTAAAGGAGATTGGTTTAAGAACTACAACCTTCAGCGACCTTTTCCTATAGTGTACTACGCTTATAGCACATTAGATGAGTTCTCTCCCCTCTGCAGGATGCTGGGATTCCACTAACCCTTCTGATCTTGGACCCTACCTCAGGGGTCTCTCTGAAATCTGTATCACCTCCTGTAACTCCCTTTGACTGCCGAGAGGGATGAGAAACATTATTTCCCAGATGATACAAGGGTGGATGGGAATTTCTACTTCTGTTCTTCTCCCTCCGTATCACCTGACGGCTTTCTGGGGTGTGAATTTCTCGACGCTACCTCTCCCCTCCAGCCTCAGTTTTTTGGGCTCTCCTCACCACAGATTGCCTCAGCAGCACAATCTGAAATCTGCCCAGATCATGGCTGCCCACAGGGTTCTCAATAGCAGCAATGAAAGTTGATGGGATTCTGGTCCTTGTACCCTTAGGAAAGCTATGAGCAGCAGCTGCGGATCTGAATCCTCTTCCTCAGTCTGCAGACACTGGTTAGAATAAATTCATATCTAGAAGGTTCTTCTGCAACCATAAGTGCTAGATAAAATTATTTAATTTAAGGAGTGAAAGCTTAGGTACTTAGACATTGATAGCATTTACCTAGGAGTGCTTTCTACCTTGACCCAGGCAAGTGAATTTTTCAAGCTCTCAGCGTCTGTTGTGCTGTCCACCACCATCTTCACTTGCCACTAGTGTTTAATCCCAGTCATGAGCAATCAACTGCTTTTATTAGACAGTTCTCATTCAAATTCTTGGAGGAATTTCCTGGAGACACTTGTCTTTTTGAAGCCAATGATCTAAAAATAGATGAGCTGTACAATAAAGAGGAAAAACCTAAAACATATAAATCTGCACTGCCCCTAGATCCTATAACAGACCTGCATCAAGGAATTATAGACACCTCAAAAACATTTTAACTCCCAGTAAAATGACAAAAATCCAAACAGTTATGCCTTGATAAAAAATCGTTATTACACAGATCATCCATTAACTTGGCAGTCTGTTACATTCCATTGGCAGTTACATTTGTTTTTCCTTCTGCTGCACATGGGGTACACCAGAATTTGATCGTTTCTCTACAGGCTTGGAAGGACATAAAAAAAAAAAAAAAAAAGTATTTTTATTTGTGTGTATCTGAGAGGAACTCAGATGAGGGGCCATATAAATACTTACAGAATTTCTAGACATATTAGTGTAAAAAAAGAGTTAATCAGATAGTGATAAGATAATCTTACCTATGAGAAACATTAAACTTTTGTACTATTCTTTCCCCATTTGCTAACCAGATCTGGATATTAGTGACTGGTTCCAAATTGTTTAGCGATATTGAAGGAAGAGGCCTTTTGTTCTCAGCTTCAAGATCCTTTTTCACTTTAGAAATTATTCTTGGAGTCGCACTGGAAAGAAGAGCCAAACAAGATTATGCAGTGCACATAAAATCATAAGCTAGAACAGTCATTACCTCATCTATTTTTTTGACTGAACTGAAATATTTCTAGGAGGTTCTAAATCCTGTCAGAGTGTACTAACAACTCATGTGCAGCAAGCCTAGGAACACAAAATCGAGGTTGAGGCTTTATTAAAGAGATGCAACAACTCTTCAACTTGACAACTTCAAACATGATGTTAAGGGAGAGAATATGCTATTTCTTTTAATGAAAATAAAGACTATTTTAAATAATTATTTAAGAGATTCAGAGAGAGATTTAAGTGATAAAGATAAGATGTAGAATTAAATGCCTAAAGAACAGGACTTGATGCTCCATTGCCTAGGTCTCCTTCACTGGGAGGAAATAAAGTAACACTTTCAGGAATTTGACTGAAGAATTTGCAGGCTAACAGTAATTTGTTGGAGGGCTTAACTGTGATGTGTGTGGTACTTACCTTTTTATAAAACATAAAAATAGATTACATTACTGATGTGTACTGTGTTCTAGAAGTGGTAGAATAAATCTATCAACACTGAAATAAATAAATAAATAAAGGCTAGTCCTAATTCTTATAGATTATAAACATACTTGCAATAAGTGGTTCAACGTAATATTAAGGGTTAAATATGGCTTCCTCGCTTTATGTGGCCTAACCTTTTTATCGTATCATGGCTGATAGATTACAACTATATACAATGTGTAATCAGAGATATATTGCACTTTAACTACAAATATGTAGGTTTAGGTAAAACACAGAGGTACAATGGCAAAACCAAAGTCTTACAGGTTAATTTGATTATCCAAAATCAGTATTAAAAACACGTCAGCAATCATCCATCTGTTCCAATCCACCTTTCTACTCTCTTTTCTCATACCCTGCTCTTTTGTTCTTTTTGTTGCTCTTGCTTAACCTTATAGGACCTAATTAAATTACAATGGTTCTCCAGACCACAAAAATAAATGTTGAGCGTGCAGCATTGAGGGAGAACAGAAATACATCTAAATGTAACAATGAGTAACTTCAGCTACCCACATAAGTGGAGGGATAGCTCAGTGGCTTCAGCATTGGCCTGCTAAACCCAGGGTTGTGACTTCAATCCTTGAGGAAGCCCACCTAGGGCTGTGGGGCAAAATCAGTACTTGGTCCTGCTAGTGAAGGCAGGGGGCAGGACTCAATAACTTTTCAGGTCCCTTCCAGGTCTATGAGATAGGTATATCTCCATATATTATTTATAGGTATGAAGTGGTCAACTGTCTCACAAAAATGATTGAGAAGCAATTTTTGACACCTTATATCATTAGAGCAGCTAGTTCTACTGCACAAAAGATACTTCAAAGCTACCAAATGTTTATCCAAGTATGGGGAATAAAGTTACAAAGCTAACAGCCTAGTTTTCAAGTGTATTCCCATACTATACCTAGAATCACCCTCTTGCAAAATTGCTGTGTAATGCCCTCTAGTGGCAAGAAATGAGGCCAAAATACAGGGCGGAAAGGCTTCTTACCTTTAAGAAACATCATTGCTTTTAAAGGCTTGCTCATTTTACATTCTCTCTCATCTTTAATTTATGAGATTCTCCAAAGACATTAGACCTTTTGATCTATCCCCTGCCAAGGTAAGATTGCTCCCTAAAGTAAGTTTTCTAGTGCTTTGCCTAGTCTAATGGTAAAAGGGTTATGACACACATTGTTTTATCCTAGTGAGATTACAGCTGAAGCACTACTTTTGCCACAAGAGATTTTAGTCTATCTTTTTGGTTAATGTATTTCTGAGATATAATTTTAAAGTTACATCTTAAGCTTACCAAGATTCAGAACCAAGCTTTTCTATTACAAATCACAAAACCATTAAAACACAGTAGTGGAACAGCGGCATACAAAGTTACAGACAATACAAAATAATAAAGTATTTTAATGGACTCAAAACTAGGTCTCATTGAGCCCTCCTCCATAGCAAAAGAAAAGTATATAGTAGTTCAGCTGAATACATGTGTGTGTATACACACAAGTGTAACAGACTTGTGCCATCTCATCTTTCAATAGAAACCGCCTGAGGTAGTCACTGGCAGATGTGCTCAAGTCAAGACTGTAATATTTACCCTACCACATCTTCCATTGTTGGGGAATTATCCCAACAGAAGTGTTGGTAGCATGTCTATTAGGATTGCTGGATATTAATAAAAAGCTTTAAAAACACACTCTGCATATCAGTCACAAGTTTAAGGAGGCTGTCCAGTTGTATGTTTGGTTCTTTCTACAATTCCCTTGGTAAACTACAAAAAACTGCAAGTCTGGAGAGTAAGGGCTTGTCTACACTTGAAACATCACAGCTGTGCAGTAGCGTTTCAGTGTAAACACTATCTATGCCGATGGGAGGGGTTCTCCCTTTGACCTAGCTCTGTCTACACTGGGTGTTAGGTCAGCTTAACTACACTATTCAGGAATGTGAATTCTTCACATCTTTGAAAGACGTAGATGGGTCAACCTAACTTTTTTAGCGTAGACCAGACCTAAATTGTGTAGTGCAGCTGGAGTCACACTGGAGCAGATCCTGGACTACAGCATTAATAGCCTACGATTCACCTTAGGAATTCTGTCCCTTCCTATATCTCAGTGAAAATAGCATCCTTTCTCTCAGTAGTAATGAGTACCTGCCTTAATGAATCATAACGTTCTATAGGATAGCAAGTGTTAATTGATGAAGGCAAGTGCATGACACCCAACCCACTCACCCCCAAGTATGGCCTAGGTTTCCAAGACTAGCATGATATTTACTACTTTTATCAAGACAAGCTACAGTATACCATTGATTCGACTAACAGGAAAAGAAAAAAAACAAGACATTTTAACTTACAAACTTGAACAAAAATGCTGAGCAAGTGGTAAAATGTTTCATTGTATGAAACTAGTAAACAGAACTCACAGACATTTAAGAATAGCATATTTCCAGATTTTAGTTTGTCTGTTGGAAGGCAGGATCACTACTTGCAATAGCAGGGGTGGGCAAACTTTTTGGCCTGAGGGCCATATCTGGGTGGAGAAATTGCATGCAGGGCCATGAATGTAGGGCTGGGGCAGGGTGTTGGGGCGCGGGAGGGAGTGCAGTGTACAGGAAGGGATTCAAGGCAAGGGGCTGGGGCAGAGGAGGGGATGTGGAGTGCAGGAGGGGGCTCGGGAACGGTGTTGGGATGCAGGAGGGGTTCAGGGTGCAAGCTCTGGCCTGGAGCCACTTACCTGCCCTAGCCTCGCACCCCTCCCAGAAGCGGCTGGCACCACATCCCTGCAGCCCCAGGAGGAGGAGGAGGAGGAGCAGAGGGCTCAGCGTGCTGCCCTCGCTTGTAGGTACCTCCCCCAAAGCTCCCATTGGCTGCTGTTCCCCATTCCTGACCAGTGGGAGCTTTGGGGGAGGTACCCACAGGTGAGGGCAGTACGCGGAGCCCTCTGCCCCTCCTCCTCCAGGGGCCACAGGGACATGGTGCCAGCGTTTCCGGGAGTGGCACAAGGCCCATGGCACCACAGGGGTGGCAATCCTGTGGGCTGGATCCAAAGCCCTGATAGGCCGGATCCGGCCTGTGGGCTGTAGTTTGCCCACCCCTGTGGTGTAGGCATGACAAAGCACAACAAATAAGTGGCAAGAGGCAGAATTGTTGAGTTAAGTTAGCAATCCATTTCAACCGTTGAATCAAATTCCAGCACTATTCAGGCCAGATTTTGCTTTTCCTATTTATCTCAATTTTGGTGGCTACTTTTATTTGCCCAAAGTTTTGCCATTGCTATATCTCCCTCCATATCTACAGACATCATTTTAACAGGCAGTTTAATTTGTGTGAAACAATCTGGAGCATTGATATAACTTCAATCGAATTAACAACAAGTGTTAATTATGGACTCTGAGGCAAGGACTTAGCTAACGATCAGGCCCAATCAGGATTATAAAAAAACAAAAACAAAAAAACCTACTTTATTCACAGTATTTTGGAGCACAGAGTTCTCACTAATTCACTCAGAATCACAAGAGCAGCTATCAATTGGGATATTTTTAGACTGGTTATTGGAAATAAGAGGCACATACATAGTTACATTCGTCAAAGAATTGTGCTGACGATCTGCACAGTGCCCCCCGTGGTAAGCAATATCCCTATTTTAGGGATAGAGAAACTAAGGTAGAGAGGTCCCCAAATCACCACTCAAGTAGCATCTCTGGGTTTAGCATTCAAAAGCTCCTGGGGCATCTAGCCTCAAGATCAATCCTCTAAACCACAATGCTATTTGTAGTGTTTATAAGATCAATCTAGTTTTAAAAACTATCACTAGAAATTCTGCACTAAAGAGATGGGGATTAAAAAGAAAAATAAAATCAGTTTAATGTATGGTCTGATGTAATTTTAAACATTATTTTACTGGGACAAATTACATGGCTCAATACCAAGGAACTTGCTCATTTAGTTGAGATACTCTTGCCCTTTGTAGTCCTAACCTCTAAGTGAACGTCATTCACCTTTTCTTCATAGACTGCATCTTGCATAGTTGCCTTTAAAGAGTAAATTCAGTGTTTTTATTTAAATCCTTGTATGGCAGGATAGCGTCATTGGAGAAAATACTACTATAGATATATCTTCATTCTTTGTATGAAGAGTTATCATTCCCGTACCTCAACCCACTCAGAAGGCATACATCCCATCAGACCACTCACCTGCCTAACCGGTAACCTTGTCCAGAAAAGGGGTGAAATATTGACTTCTTTAATAGATATACCTCGTCTTTCTTATCTTCCACCTTCACATCCACCTCATCATCAAAAGTCTTTTGTAACTCAAATGGCAACTCCCTTTTAAAAAAAAACAATATGGACAAAATTAAAATAAGGCTCTCTGTATGTGAAGAGAAGACAGTAATGATATTTGGTCTAAAAACTGAAACACAGCTCTGACTAACATTTGCCTGGATTATCCATACAAAAGGAGTTAGTGATGCTGCAACTATTTTATTAACGCATACTCAGCATAATTTGTAAATCACACTAATGAGATACGCATCCATTGCAAATTACTGAATTGTGAGGTAACTAGGAAGTGAAAAAAGCAAAGAGAACACATCATGGGTATTGTGTAAACTATAGTTCAGTTTTAAAAAGATATCATGAAGTATCAAAACAAACACCAGTATCTTCAATAAAAAATTGTGAAATGTTAATACACCTCTACCCCGATATAACGCTGTCCTCAGGAGCCAACAAATCTTACCGCGTTATAGGTGAAACCACATATATTGAAACTGCTTTGATCCACCAGAGTGTGCAGCCACTCCCCCCAGAAAGCTGCTTTACCATGTGCTATCTGAATTCGTGTTATATCGGGTGGCATTATATTGGGGTAGAGGTGTACGAGACATTACAGCACGTTAATTCTTTGGTAATGGGATAAAGACCACCTTTGACATAGAATTCCTTTTTAAGACAGATAGTATGGAAACCCATTTGATTAACAAGGATAACTACAGACTAAGCAAAATAAGGTAGGCATTTTAGTATTTTCTGTAGAGGATCACTAATATCTATGATCTTTAGTGAATTAAACACTGTTTGGCTAGTAATATTCTATTCACATTTAACTACCTTCCAGGGACCATCTGAAAGCTCACAGCTCGTAATTATTTCACTAGAAGATAAGCTTGACCACTTTACCCCTCCACCCCCCCTTCCCCTAGCAGCATATGGGTATTTATAGATTCAGAGTTGTGTACTTCCCCAGCTAATGACAGGCTGCTCGTAATTATGGATAGGAGCACGTATTCTTGTATGTTGCAGTCACAGAGGAGAATGATTTTATAGTATATTTATGAAAATGTTTTTGAAGTGCTGCTAACACTGAATTAGACCTGAAACAAATGTGGAAAGGAAGGATTTGTAATTTAAAAGACAATGGCTAAATAAATTCATATAGCTGTAAAAAATGCTTACCTTGAGATTTTGGTTAAACAGTGAATGGGGGGGAGGTAATTGACTGAAACCCTGACCAACCTTAAGTTTTACAAAAAAAATTAATGGGCAGTGGCCACAGATGTCCCCCCACAAATGTCCCACCAATATGCCTCAAACTTGACCAGGCTGAGTATCCACAACCACAATGAAAGCACCTCGAGTACTGCCTGGTCTATACTCAAGTTAATCAAACTACTGGCAGGCACTTGGTCTTGTCCTCTATTCTGTATTGTACCTTTAGAGTAAGATCTTCAAGGCATGGATTCTGTTTTGTCTATTTCAGGATTTTGAGTGAGCATCTAAAAGCTACTATGGTGGCTGGACATTAATTCTTGCAGTGTTAGAATACGTCTACACTACAGCAGCTATAGTGCCACAGCTATGGTGCTGCAGCACTGTACTGTAGATGGTTCCCAGGTTGACAGAAGAGTTTCCCCCCCCCCGACCCCAATGTCCTTAATTCATCTCTCTGAGAGGTGGCAGCTCGGTCGACAGAACTCTTCTTATACGCATCTACAATGGGGGTTAAGTCAACGTAACTATGTTGTACAGGGCACACAATTTTTCAAAGCCCTGGGCAATATAGCTAGGTCAATTTAACAGGCATTAGATTAGGTTTCACTGCAACTGGGGAGATGTGATTCCCAGCATGGGTAGATAAACTTGTGCTAGCTCAGCTTAAGCTAACATGCTAAAGACAGCAGGGTAGGTTCTGGCACAGGCAGCAAGCAGCTTGGGCTCAGACCCAGGGAGTAGGGCAGGCTTGGATTCAGGTGACTAACCTGAGCTGCCAACAGTGCCACAGCATCTACACTGCTATTTTTCAGTGTGCTAGCTCAAGCTGAGCCAGCATGAGTCTGTCTACCTGTGCTGGCAATCATACCTTCCAGCTGCAGCGCAGACATACCCTTAATGCCCAGTTTAGACAACAGCAGTATAAATTCATACAGAGCTGTTGCAGTGTATAAGCAAAGCAACTGTGTTACAAGGTCATGCAGCATTAGATTATAAATGTACAAAGTACATTAACACAATCTGGCTCAGCAGACAAAGCTCACTTGCCCTTTTTTAACTGAATCCAAGAACTGCTGGTTTGCAACATCTTTGTAGCTTCTGAGTTCACCGTCATTTACTGTAAATCCATTTTTCCATAGTTTAATAATTATATCAGCCTGTGAAGTAAAAACAATGAAGTCATCGGAAAACAACTCAATATACTAGCATCTCCTTATGATTTTAGCTCATCCACTCAAGGGACTGAAAATTACCAGCACAAGTCTCGCTATAATCCATCTGGGCCAGTGCCAGCACAAAACACAGCAACAGCAAGGGACAAAAATGACATTTCTGATTTCTAAATATCTTCATTTCTGACAGCAGAAGACCTTGCACCTCTGAAAAGCAGAATCAGAATGGTAAAATGCCTTTGTGTTCAAGTTCACAAGGCAAGACTTTATCAACCACATTACTCCAGTTACCATCTTCATCTTCCACCCCATGCAACATTGTGGCCACTAAAAAGTTATTGAACAACTCTTATTCTAAGAAATGCTAGATCTAGAATCCTAAGTTTTGCATTATTCAACATTCTGCTTTCACTTGAATTTTGAGAGGTGTAGTCAAGACAGAAGTTAGAGCACAGGATTTCTGCAGCTAATTCCCATCTCTGGCTGATTTGCTCTGTAATCTTGAACAAGCCACTTGAAGCCTGTCTGTTTGCCATCTGTAATAATAGTCACCTTCCTAACAGGGGTACTGTGAGTCATGTTTGTCAAGTGCTTTACAGATCTTTAGATAGAAGTTGCTATATAAACACAGACTATTAGACAGAAAGGCTACTTACCAGTAAGTATAATTTGAGCGTAGTTGTCCCACAAGCTCATAACAGTTTTATATGCAAAGGTTTGATCCACTGAATCTACTTCTACCCTTGTCTCCATAGACCACAAATCTAGAAGACGTAGGTAAGACTTTAACCCTGCTTACAGAGGACACGACCCCTTTTCCACAACTAAAATTACCAGGGGAGGCTAAGCTACATAAATCTAGCAGTCAAGGGAAAATGCAGTCCAGCTGATTGATTGACTAAAGGCTAAAGTCAGACAACTTTGAGGAAATTTAGAATGTAGATTAAAAAAAATAAAAAAAAAAAAAATAAAAAAAAACCACACCACACCACACAACACAGTCACTTTAACCATAAGAAACGGTCAACCACCAGGACTGGAATCTCATTGACCCTCCTGGCAGATATCACTACCAGGAATACAGTCGCTAGAGATTGCTTGCTACACCAGAGGTTCTCAAACTAGGGGTCGGGACTCCTCAGGGTATCATGAGGTTATTTCATCAGGGGGGAAATCATGAGCTGTCACCCTCCACCTCAAACCCTGCTCTGCCTCCAGCATTTATAATGGTGTTAAATATATAAAAATGTCTTTAATTTATAAGGAGTGGTCGCATCCAGAGGCTTGCTATGTGAAAGGGGTCACCAGTACAAAAGTTTGAGAACCACTGTGCTACAGCATATTATGTTTGTGACTTGCAGAATTTGTGACCCTCCCAGAGAGGAATTCAAACCCAAATTTGTTAAGGCACCATTGTAGCATGATCCACACAGGCAGCTTTGGGGATTTTATGCTGCTCAGATGAAAGATCTGTGTCAGAAGCTAAACTGGATGCTCTTATGAAGGGACTCCATCTCTTTTATACTGGTACCCACTTTTCCATAGCAGAACTCCCCCATTCTAGAACTCTGCTTCCATTTAGCAGTTTGGGTTGGGCAAGGGGAACCCAACTGCCAGATACCAATGGATGATCCCCAGGTTGAGAACCCAAGCTGGAAGTCCAAGTACCAGAACTAACACGTCCAATTGGGAGTTTATTCAACTAGAGCCTTGTCCTACCTATTCTGGATGACTTTTCAAAGTAAGGGTATTGGAGAGAACACATAAAGCAATCTTTTATCCAGACCAGAAGTAGTATGTGTCACGAAAAAACATTCCTTTAGACAGACAATTTTTACCCTGGGGAATCCAGATAGAACAAAGATTCTTTGTATTTCATGAACGGATACAGAGTAAGCTTTCATAATCCACAAGTCATTTAAAATATTGCCAGAGCACATCTGACTATTTCAAAAGCTTATTTAAATCTGTCTAATTTGTAGACTTAGACATTGGAAAGATGCATTAGGCAGTAGCACAATGAGACTTGGAGGAGGATTTGACCTGGAGTATATTCAGATATTATGTATGGTATTTTAAAATGTGTTTGGTCATCCAAGTCTACTGACTATTGAAGTTAAATAGTCTTGACAGGTATGTGGGCAGTTGGCCACACTTATAGTAAATAAAATATTAAGTACCAGTGTAGAATTCAAATCAGTTTTCAACTAACTGGAAATTCCTGTGAATTAGGTTTGAAGTTGTGTCAAATCAGAAGTGTGCGCCAAACCTACACAGTATTTGTTATGCAAACAGATCTCTTAGAAGCTGTTTGATTAGAAGCATCCCTCTTTGCTTGCCCCATGACTATCCTCCTCCCCCCGTGTAAATAAGCCTATTTACGGGATGAATAGCAATTTGCAGCATGCACAATAGGCATGTGGCAAGTCTCAAAATAAAAAAAAAGGCTATTTTTGGAGTTTTAAGTATTCACTCTACACGCACCAATATTATGTATCATTTGAAAGCTTATTTTAATCTACATTTAGATGAGGTATGACGTGGAGCTGTCAAGTGATGCCATAAGCCTGTAGACAAGGTGAAACAATGGTATCCAAACTGAGAAAAAGAAAGTCATTTTTTGCACAATTCTAGAAACACTGCAATAGGACTATGACTACAGTTTTTACTGTTTAAGTTCATTTCAACACCTTAATGTGGTGTTTATTGGTCAGTTACCAAACAACAATGTATGAAAAGATTTTTTATTGGTTTTGCATGAGCAACTATTTTTTCCCCAGAAATGATGGTGGTTAGCAAAAAAGGTGAACAACATTTTGCAGTATACCAACATGAATTGTTTTCACATCACATTCTTAACTGTAAAAATATCTGAAAAGTGAGTATAATAGTTTTCTATATTTTCAATTGAGATTTGGTGATCAGATCAATCTCACACTGAAGGTTGTGCACTAGCAGCAGTAGCTTGCATGCCCATAGTTTGTACTGCATGTTAATTTGTAATGTAATACTTCTCCATTTGTAAGATATGGTACATAAAAATGTAGCATCTACCTCTGCCTGGTAGAAAGTTTCAATATGTAATTGCCTATGCCTGCATATCAGCTTTTGAAATACTCTAGAAACTTTTTAAATACAGTGACAATTATGCATAGGGCAATATTAGAGATAATACACTGCTTCATACTGGGATTCAGTCGAAGTGCTGACTAAACAAAAATAGCAATTTTCATACTAACATACTAACTACAGGCCTGTAAGCCTGACTTCAGTACCAGGCAAACTGGTTGAAACTATAATACAGAACAATATTGTCAGACATATAGATGAACATAATTTGTTGAGGAAGACTCAACATGGTTTTAGTAAAGGGAAATCATGCCACACCAATCTACTAGAGTTCTTTGAGGGGGTCAACAAGCATGTGGACCAAGGAGATCCAGTGTACTTAGATTTTCAGAAAGCCTTTGACAAGGTCCCTCACCAAAGGCTCAAATGCAAAGTAAGGTAACACAGGATAAGAGGGAAGGTCCTCTCTTGGATTGGTAACTGGTTAAAATATAGGAAACAAAGGGTAGATATAAATGGTCAGTTTTCAGACTGGAGAGAGGTAAATAGTGGTGTCCCCCAGGGGTCTGTTCTGGGACCAGTCCTATTCAACATATTCATAAATGATCTGGAAAAAGGGGTAAACAGTGAGGTGGCAAGATTTGCAGATGATACAAAATTACTAAAGATAGTTAAGACCCAGGCAGACTGCGAAGAGCTACAGTGCATCCAGATATTGCTGTTCAGGTTTGTTTTGGTTTTGTCTAGTTTAGTTCAACTTATATGTAGACTTTTGGTGAGTTGAACACTAATTGGTTCGGGTAAGTCTTTATGTTTTTTTGGCTATTACTTGCAGCAGCAGTTCTACTGTCATAATCAAGGTACTATTAAAACCAAAGACTATGAAAAGCTTCTGAAAGGCTCAGTTGTTTTCTGAAGTCTCTGAACTATAACAGCATTTTGCAAATTAGCTTCGCCCAGAGTGAGAGTCTCATCCAGCAGCTCTAGGAAAGGAAGAGATGTGGTCAGGCTGAAGGGAACACTTCCCTGCGATCCTTGATATTTTGTTATGAAGTCTCTGACATGGCTTATTCTGAAAAAGGAAAAAAAAAAAAACCCAGCAAGTTACAATCCTTCTAAGCATTTGTATCAATTGTTTTCAAGAGGAGAGATTAAATAAGACTGGGACTTTTCAGCTTGGAAAAGAGATGACTAAGGGGAGATATGATTGAGGTCTATAAAATCATGACTGGTGTAGAGAAGTAGATAAGGAAGAGTGTTGTTTACTACTTCTCATAACACAAGAACTAGGGGTCACAAAATTAAATTAATAGGCAGCAGGTTTTAAAACAAATAAAAGGAAGTATTCTTCATCAACAATGCACAGTCAACCTGTGGAACTCCTTGCCAGAGGATGGTTGTGAAGGCCAAGACAATCCATAACAGGGTTTCAAAAAAGAAACTAGATAAATTCATGGAGGATAGGTCCATCAATGGGCTATTAGCCAGGATGGCAGGGAATGGTGTCCCTAAGCCTCTGTTTGCCAGAAGAAAAAAAAAAAAAAATCTAAAGAATGTAAACCTGTCCAAAGCAACCAGTGCTGGGCAGAATTCTGTGGTGCTGGCAGCAAAAGCCAAGAAAGATTAATTGTATTGGCAGTGTCAAGGTTCCTTCCCCACTCTTAACTCTAGGGTACAGTTGTAAGGACCTGCATGAGAACCTCTAAGCTTAATTACCAGCTTAGATCTGGTTTTACTGCTACCACCCAAATCCTTTAAGAGTTATTTGGGAAATTCTGTCTACTTTCCCCGCAGCAGCCTTGAGAGACTTCTCCACCAAGTTCCTAGTGAACACAAATCCAAACCCTTGGATCTTAAAACAAGGAGAAATTAACCATTCCCCCCACCAATCCCTAGTGAGTGCAGATCCAAACCCCTTTGATTTTTCCCCTCCCTTGTTTTAAGATCCATTCGGTTCTTAAACAGAAGACTTTTAATTAAAGAAAAAGGTAAGTCATCTCTGTAAAGTCAGGATGGAAAATAACTTTACAGGGTAATCGGAAGCATAGAGCCCAGGGGAACCCGCTCCAGCCTTAGGTTCAAAGTTACAGCAAACAGAGGTAAATCCTCTTAGCCAAAAGGAACATTTACAAGTTGAGAAAACAAAGATAAAACTAACATGCCTTGCCTGGCTGTTACTTACAAGTTTGAAATAAGAGAGACTGGTTCAGAAAGATTTGGAGGGCTCTGGTCCCTCTTAGTCCCAGGAGCAAACAACCCCAAAACAAGAGAGCACACAAACAAAAGCCTCCTTCCCCCCCCCCCACCAAGATTTGAAAGTATCTTGTCCCCTTATTGGTCCTTTGGGTCAGGTGTCAGCCAGGTTACCTGAGCTTCTTAACCCTTTACAGGTAAAAGGATTTTGGTGTCTCTGGCCAGGAGGGATTTTATAGTATTGTACCAGGGCGGCTGTTCCCTTCCCTTTATAGTTATGACAGGCAGCTACTGGATTAGTTTTCTAGTTTAGATGATGTACAACCAATATTCTATCACAGGGGTTGCTTTTAGAAATACACAAGCAAGTAGAACATTGCATGTCAGAGTTGTATTGAACCAAGAAAGAAAACAGACTCTGAATCTGATCAGAGAGCATTATATGTTCACCTGCTTCTACAGCCACCAGAGCAAGCAGGTGTTCCTGCCATTGGTCCTGTTGCATCGTTTGCTTGAGAAAAAACACGAAAAGCTTCATAAGAGAGACACACAAGGTGGTTGAGAAAATGAAGACCTAAAGAAAAGCACTGTGAAAGCTCAAAAGCTTGTCTCTCTCATCAACAGAAACTAGTCCAATAAAAGATATTACCTCACCCACCTTGTCTGTCTAATATCCTGGGACCAACACCACCACTTCATAAAATAGAAACATTTGAGAGAGCAACCAATATAAGAAAGGCATTACTTCAAAGATGAGATGACATTGTGCAGAAGACTTAATTATCAAGGATGCAGTCTAATCACTCAACATGGCCTTTCTTCCTACTTGAGTAAAATTAATCTTAAAGCAAACCATCTAGTTACACTGTAAGAATAGTCACTTTATGACACTGAAGAGTCAATGAGCTGATAACATGCAGACAATGATCTTATCTATAAAAAAGTTCTTCTGTCCAATCACTACAAAGGAATAAAACCCTACTTTCCTCAGATGTAAAAACTGCAAGGTATTCCAACAGCAAATTACCGGCAAGTTTAGGAAAAAACAACCCACCACAGTTTCTGCAAATTCATTCCATGCACAGCAAGGACAAGTGAGTCTATGATTATTTTATGCAGCACAATAAAATTAGCTGATGCTAGTCAAGCTGCTAGTAATCTGCTGCAGGAATTTAAGTTATCCAAATGGTTTGTGGACGCTCTTCTGGCAAGTGAGCCTGGTGAACAGCTTTCAAATGAAGAAATGGCTGGTGCAGTGCTGTATGACAAGAGGGAGAAATAAAAGACCCACAGAGGCCTCAATTGCTTAAACCTCAATCTAGGCATCAAAAAGGAAGAAAGTCAGTGGCCAAACTCCCACCACATGAGGAGAGTTTTGAAGAACATATCAAAAGAGCATCTTGACAAACAACGATTTGGATTTCTTTGCACATAGGTAAACCAGATATTGGATTACCATTGCGACATGGATGGAAAAATATGTATGATGAACTAATTCCTGTATTCTTCAAGGGCTCAACAGCATCTGAGTTTCTACAAGATCTTATTTGTGCTGTACCAGTCAGGGGTCACTGCATAATCAATGTCTGTAGTTAGAACAATCTTTGCTGCACAGAACTGTGTACATGCCAAGTCAATGAAGACTGTGGTCACCCACACACTTTTGACAGAGTCAGGCTGATGAATAAGATAAGATGATAGTGATGTTGACTAAGAGTATCACCAGCGCTATGATATTTCAATGATACCTGTACACATGTATTATCAGATTTTGTTTTACCCCTTTAGATAGCTGTTGTGATGCTTTGAGGTCCCAAAGAAATCCAGTTTTATGTCTTGAAATACAGTCACAAAACTAACAGGAATGAATGCAAATATTTAAACATACTGATGGTGTCATTGTTTATCCCTGTTTCTATGGTAATGGAACAACATAATCCCTCACATCAAAGTAGACATATTAGGTGTTCAAATGATGTATGATTGACGGGGGAAATGTGTGTGTATGTAGAGGGGGTACATTAAGTTTACCAAATTGGTGGTAGCTAACGCTCGCCTTCGAGCAGTGGGCATGCTCCACCTAAAGAGAGTAGGGCACCCAGCCAAATTACACTCTCTTACAAATACTTTTTACATGTGAAGGCACAGTAGCAAGACCCATGCCTCCTCCAAATTCTTCCTTGGAATTTCCTTAGTCCAAAAAGCCTATTAAGTCCTGTCCCTCCCAATCCCCATGCAACGATAGGGAGTGTGAGAGAGAGACACACACACACGCAAGACACAGAGCTACAGACCAGTGCAAAGCATCCCACTGTCACATCTCATTTCTCATCTGCTCACTGTCCATTTAGGCCTTATCTACCCAAAATAAATTGCACCTATTTAATCAGTGTACAAAAACTGATTCACCTAAATCCTTGAGGTGGACACTCTTACATTGATTTCACTAAAGTTACTTTAACCAGTTTTCCAGACACTTAAGTAGTCCAAAACTGATCAATAGACTTTTAGAATCCCAGTTAGTATTGAATTATTACTTTTTAAAATTAAAATTGTGAAGACTTCGCTATTATTCTCATTAGCATAGTGAAGTTTTCTTCAACTAGTTTAGGCACACCATAAAATGAGCTCAATACATTTTGGAGGGGACATGTATACACCATTATGGCACTTTCTCTCTCTCCTCTGTCCAACATCAAAACCTTGGGTTGCATATTCCTCTCTGCTATACACTGCTGTGGGGATTCTCTTCGGCATGCTTTTCCATCATTCTTGAGAACAAAGGGTTCATTACTCCAGTTCCACAGGATTTGGTCTCCATGTCAAGTTCTCCTAGTTAACCAGATGATTTCCACATGGAAGTCTGCTTGGTAGTTACTATTGATACATTACCTTCACCAGATAAATTGGGTAGAAACTCTGCTGGTTTTCTGGAATTTATACCCAGCATGATAAAACATTGATTATCCTGAATACAAATTAAAAGGCTGACCACTTACTTCATTCTTAACTTTAGCTGGTGGCATGCATATAGCACCAACCTTCTGAGCTTCTTCAAAAAGGTTATCAACAAAAAATTCACAGCTTTGCTCTGCACCATTAAGAATTTGGTCATCAGTTCCTTGTTTACATACCCTACAAAATAAAAATAGATGAGTCGTTTAGGAGACACATTAAAGGTCACAAGAAATTTCGTACCAAAAGGTCTTCTCCTCCCCATATCCCATGTATTTTGTAACTTGTTAGAAAACAGTAACTAGAACAGCCTTGGACCATTTTAATATGCATTGTTTGCTGTACTATTGTGTGACAGGTTGGGTCACAGAAACCCCCTTGGGAACTGCCAACTGATATGCCAAGACTACTTCTGCTCCTGCTTTCCTGCCCTGGCACCTTAGAACTTCAGTGCCCTGCCTGGTTTGAGCCAGACCCACTAACCTGATGCAAAGCCAGATCCAGGTCTGAACTACATCCCTTAACAGCTGTAGGCTTAAACTGAAAAGCAGCTTACAGAAATGTTCCTGTCTTTAACACTCAGATGCCCAACTCCCAATGGAGTCTAAACCCCAAATAAATCCGTTTTACCCTGTATAAAGCTTATACAGAGTAAATTCAAATTGTTCGCCCTCCTTAACACTCAGAGAGATGCACAGCTGTTTGCCCATCCCCCCAGCTATTAATTAACCCAGGATATATATTAAATTAATAAAATAACTTTTTACTTAATACAGAAAGTAGGATTTAAGTATCAGAGGGGCAGCCATGTTAGTGATTTGAACAAGCGCAGAGATACCTGTGGTACGTATAAGCTAACAGAATTTGTCATGAGCTTTATGGGGATACCACTTCGTCAGATGACGTAGTGGAATTTCCAGGGCAGGATATTTATGCTGCAGCAAGTAAGATAATGAGGTTAGTTCATCGAGGAGGGTGAGGCCCTGTTTAGAGTTAGGTGTGACCCAAGGCAGGAGATAGAAACTTGGTTCTGTAGTTGAGCTTTTCACAAGTCTTGTTCAACCTTGGCTTGTGGTGTCAAATTTGCACTGAATTGAAGAAATCGCAGTTTCTCTTTGAAGTCTTGGTCCTGGTTTTTTTGTGCAGGATGGCCACTAGCGTCTGCTATAGTGTGGCAGGGGGTTGAAGTGGCTCTCCTACAGGTTTTGATATTATTTTGCCATTCTATATCTGATTTGTGTCCATTTATCCTTATTCCGGTAGGGACTGTCTGGTTTTGGCCGACATGTACATACGGGGCTTCGCTGGCTATCGATGGCGTATTTACTATGGTGGACATGAGAGTGGATGACACCGTTGATGGTAGTGGATGATCTGAGATATATAGGTCCTGAATAGAATGGTTGTGCCGGCTGTAGCTATGTCTTGGCAGGCTTGGCATCGAGTTGTTGCATGGATTGGTTCCTGCAGTAGAGCATACTATGGTGCATGTGTGCGATTGCTGGTGGAATACGTTAGTTGCAGGATTAGTCTGTGGGCGAGGATTGCGCCACCCAAGGCTCGATGAGCGTGGCGATTTGTCAGGATGGGTTGTAGATCCCTGATGATGCATTTGGCAGGGTTAGCTGGGAGTGTTGTGTGGCCAGTGGAGTCCTGTTGAGTTTTCCTTAGTGTTTGTTTTGAGTAGGAGGCCTTCTGGGTACACGTCTGGCTGCTGCTGATCTGTTCTCTTATTTCTCGTGCGGGTATTGTAGTTTTGGACGCTTGAGATCTTTGTACGGTGTGGTCTCGTCTAGGTTGGATTGTTAGGTAAGAATTGACTCTGCGAACTGGCTGCTAGACAAGTGGAATCGTGTGATGTGCCCGGGATCGAAGCTGGAGCTATGAATGTTACGGTCGGGTTTCGAATAGGGTGTTGTTAGTGACCATCACTATTATGCATTGTGTCTATAGAAGTAGACCCCACATAGAGGTCCAGGCTGGGTTGCATGGTGGGGATGGAAGCTGTTGAAAATCGTTGGTGGATTTTTCAGGTCTCCTTCCCAATGGGATCCAGATGATGAAGATTCATACATGTTGTGGTTAGCAGCCTCCTGTTCCGATCTGGACTTAGAGTATCAGTCTGAGGTTTTACTGTGACCCTTTCGCAGTTTACAGCTTGGGTCATATTCGCTGCCCCAACTGAACATTGGAGGTTCCTGTTCACCCCGAGTACCCAACCCTTTCCCATGGAGGACCCCCAAGACCCAGAACCCTGGGTCTCCTCTCTCCTCTCCCAGTTGCCCCCACTTCCTGGGTTAGCCGGTGCCAGCTCGACTTTCCATCCTTGAATGCAAAACCAAGACGAGTAGTTCACTTTCCCACCGGGGTTAGGCCTTCACGTACTCACCAGTAGACAAAGGAGATTCCCCTCCTGTCTCTAGCAGTAACTAGAGAAAACGCCATTTAAACCAAGACGACCAGAAGATGTTCTCTCTTTTCGTCTGTTCCGCCTGGAGGACTAGGAAAAACCCCAGCTGGCTTTTATTCCCTTCTCTGTCTTCCCCGTGGGGAGACGATACTGCGTATAGATATTCTAATTCCCTGGCTCCTAGAAAGAAACTCACACCCAGTTTTTTAAAAAAGGCAAACCTTTATATAAAACAGAAAGGATACAAAACATAATCTTGGCATTAGAACATCATACAGGCTCTTTGCTTATAAGAAATAATGAATAAACAGTCCGATTTCAAAGAATAGCCAATTAAACCAGTCGCAATCCCTACATGTCAAAACACACAGCATATAACAGCAGTATTTACTTTGTTTCCTTTTTATGTCTCACATATGTTTAGGGAACTAATTGAATAAGAATGGAGTTAAACGAAAAGCTTTTTACCACGCCGAGGACAACAACAAAGACTTCAGTATACATTTCCCGCCCCTGAACTTTTAAACAATCCAGTTCTTGATGGCTCCTGGTTCAGGGTTTGAGTTCCATTGTTCACCTTTAAGGCAAAGAAATTCAACCTTACTACCTCCTCTACTTATGACAGATGTAGCGTTAGGTAGAGAAGGGGCGTGAGTGGACGAGAGCTGAGGAAGCGTTGTTCCAGGTCAGCCATAAAAATATTGGCATATTGTGGGGCCATGCGGGTGCCCATAGCAGTGCCATTGATCTGGAGATCTATATTGTCATCAAATTTGAAATAGTTGTGTGAGAGTATAAAGGCACATGGTTCCAAGTAGTAACAGACAGAACAAAGTGAATTACCAAGTAAAATAAAATACGCAAATCTAAGCCTAATACAGTATTAAAACTGAATACAGTTAAAATCTCACCCTCAGAGATGTTTCAATAATTTTTTTTTCCACAGACTGGATGCCTTCTTAGTCTGGGCACAATCCTTTCCCCTGATACAGCCTTTGTTCCAGCTCAGATGGTAGCTAGAAGATTTCTCATGAGGGCTACCTCCTTTGTTCTGTTCCACCCACTTATGCAAAAGATATATAAGGTGGGAATCCTTTGTCCCTCTGGGTTCCCACCCCTCCTTCTCAACAGAAAAACACCAGGTTAAAGATGAATTCCAGTTCAGATGACATGATCATGTCACTGTAAGACCCTGACTCAGGGTACGGCTACACCTGAAATTTCAAAGAGCTGCTGCAGCAGCACTTTGAAGTGTCAGTGTGGTCAGAGCGCCCCGTAAACTACATCCTCTATGGGTGTAGCTTGCAGCGCTGGGAGCTGTGCTCCCAGCGCGGCGGCACTGATTACACTGAGGCTTTACAGCGCTGTATCTTGCAGCGCTGTGAACTGCCAGTGTAGCCATACCCTCATAGGAAGGCCTGCCTGCAAAAAAGGCTATCTACAGTTAATTGTCCTGGTTAATGGGAGCCATCAAGGTTCCAAACCACCATTAATGGCCCACACTTTGCATAATTACAACAGACCCTCAGAGTTATATTTCATATTTCCAGCTTCAGATACAAGAGTGATACATTTGTACAAATAGGATGACCACACTCAGCAGATTATAAGCTTTGTAAAGAGATCTTTTGCATGAAGCATATTCCAGTTAAAATAATATGAGTATGAATATAATGTAAGAAAATATGCTAGAGTACAACATCACATTCTTTTCATGAAAAGACTCAGCGTATAGCAGATTCACATTATGCCATTCTTCTGACGTGCAAAGTGAGTACAAAGGGAATTAAATTCATCCATACTGAAGCTTCTAAATTTGGAATCCAACTCTATGAGAGGATGTGTTTTCTTCCTGTTACTACAGCAAGTCAGAAAACTTGCATGTCAGAGTCAATCCTGCCACTGAGAAAAGACATTTGTTGTTGTCTGAGTTAGCTTTCACTGAGCCACTTCTACAAAAATACATGCATCTTCAGAGATAAAATTCAAAAGTCACTTACAAAACAAAAGATGTCTATATCAGTTATTCTCATATTTAATTTTCTGGCTATTTGCCCTTCACCCTCAGATCCCTAAAACCTTTGTGACACTTGTGGTCTTTAGCACTACAATTGATAAACCTGGGTATAGCTGTCTCCCAGTGCTACTCTAGTCTACTGGAAGCCTATATAACAGAAGGCTTTGATATTTTGGACATGAGCCTGGTGTGAAAGCCTACAAAAACATTTTACTATTAAGTACAAATTTCCACCCACAGTGCTATGTACACAGTGTAAAGGAACACAGAGTCCTCTTTACTATGTTACTTTTTCATTGACTAGAAACTAGATAGTTCATTCAGAATGATTGATTACTTCTTCGTTTAAGTTCTCAGACAGGATCATTCAGTATTTGACTTCTACGATAAGCATTACTGAGGAGCTCACAAGTTTATTTAATTTAGTACTTCAATAAGTATTTCAAACAGTTCAAATAATCCCAACTCTTATACTAAAGAAAATTGAAATTTTTTCCTAAATTGGAACTTCATGTTGAAATGAATGTTCATGAAAAAATACTGTTCATTTGAATGGCTCAGAATATTAATTAGGCCTGTTTGATTAACAAGAACCTTCATTGCAGAGTTTGGAGTATGACCAACTTTAGCATAAAAGTGTTGTTACACACAAGATCAACATTTTTAAACAAAGTAAAACAATCTTACTGGTTTAGTGACATCAAGAAAAAAAGTTAACTTTTCACTACATCATTACGATGAATTGTCCCTCCCGCCCCTCCCTCAAAAGATCAGATGAACTATTAACATTTACAGTGTTTTTCCTTAAAACCTTATGCTTTAATAGACATAAAAACAAGACATCTTCACATATAATGTAAAGGTTTCCAATGGGTCAGAGTAGAAAGGCAGACAGATTTATGATTTTACTTGTAAGCATAAATGTTCATGCAGCCACTTGGAAAGCTTCTACCCCTATAATTTGTGATTGCAGTTACATGAGAAATGTTCTGCAAAAGCAATTTCCCCTCTTCTAAAAAAACTAAAATGTATGTGGAGCAGATGGACAAAGTGAACACAGATTCTCAACACAGTGCTTATGGTTTTTAATTGCAAGTGTTCCTCAGTGCTTTATAATAAAAAGAACTCAGTGATGAGGGATAACAGGAGCAGAAACATTTGCTCTAGCCAGCCGGTTAGTTATGGCAGCTTTGTACTTCAAGAGGCAGTGAGAAACAAACCAACAAGAGATTTACTAGCCTAACAAAAAAACGAAAAGATTCATAAAATGTCACTGGATTCTATTTCAACTTTCATTCCTGAAGGCAGGAGCCAGATAAAACATGTGCATATCAAACCATAGTCACTAAATCAATAATATTTTTCTAATAAAAGCTACAGAAGGTTTGCTTTATTATTAATTAATGGTATGTTGAATTAATAAAGAGATGGTACATGACAGGACAGAACCATACAAAGAAAAAAATATGCACTTACCATTCTTCTTTTAAAGTTTCAATTTTGTCTACATCCTTCATGCTGCTGCTTCCCCTAAATCATGAAAAGAAATTTTTTAAGAAAGAGGCAAAATTCTTAACACATTTAGCACACTTTTGAAGGCTATAAATTGTTTACAGTTTCTCTATGGTTAAAAGTTATTCTGTGTTAATACTTTATATAGGAAGATTTCAGATTCCTTAGCCTCCAGCTGGTTCTTTGCTCTTCCTGCAGCTTCTAATTTGGTCATGTATATATGTAGCACCCTTTTCAGCCTCAAACATTAGAAGATTGGGTTATTACATTTTCTCAACACACTTAATTCCCCTCCCCCCCCGAAAAAAACACGCAGATACAAAAATATCCCCTCATTCTTATGTTAATTTAGAAAACAAGTCATCCTCATTTTCACATATTTAGTTGAAACTTGTCTCTCAGATTTTGAGAGCAGTGCGCCCTCAGACGGTTGCAGAAAAGCATAATGTCGCAGGCATCCTTTGTAACTGTTTGTTGTCATCAATGACCTTCACTTTAACAGTGTATATAAGCAAAAGATGCAGTGTCTCAGACTCATAGACTTAAAGGTGAGAAGGGACTATTACGATCATCCAGTCTGACCTCCTGCACAACGCAGGCTACACAATCTCACCCATCCACTTCTATAACAAACCCCTAACCTATGTCTGAGTTATTGAAGTCCTCAAATTAAGGCTTTCCCTGTTCTCCAATAAATTGGTGCAGTGTCCCAAAAACTGGCTACATCAAGTCATGATTCCTGTTGTATATGTGGCAAGAGACTAAATCCTGGATTTTCAAGCACTAAAATATAAAACAGGATTAGTGTGCTGAGTCAGCGCAAGAACAATACGGTACTTTTCAGTCCTGCTATCTCCTGATCTCTCTACAAAGAGAGAGATACTAAGCCACAAAAACAAAATAAAAACTAAAGCTCTGACAAGCCGATAGTAGCAGAAAAATTCCTAGCAAAGGTTGGAACCACATTTAAGGGCCTGATCCTGCAAAATGCTGGGCACCACCTTGTTCAAAGGGCTCAACACCTTGCAGGATCAGGTTCCAAAGCACCACACCGTGCATAGGTATTTCGGAATAGAGAGCAGTTAACACCACTCCCAATACTTCCCAAATAGCCAGGCAAAACCAGGAAGAGTTAGGATCAGTGTTCCTCCCCTAACTTACACTTGCTTTTGGGTCTTATTAGATAGTGAGAATAAAAACCAATCTTGGCCAAAAATAAATAATTTTATTTACTTGGCCAAACAGATATTTATGCTAAACAGGATATTAATTTTCTCATCTTTACATATAAAACCCCTAAAAACAAAAAACAAATTTATAACAGAAATGCAGATACAGCCTCAAAAACAACAATCAATACTACTATAACAAGTTTCAAATGCATTTACTCTTTTCTTTAACTGGTTAGAGTATGCAATAATTTCTTGTATTGGTCAAAAGACTACAGTTAGTGTCCCTCTAACACCGCATATAAAATGTCCTTGCTCCATTTTACAGTGCTGTAATAGCACATATATAAGCAAAGCCACGCTATTATATAAAGTTTTGTTTACATATTTGACCTACCTAAAAATCTGCATTTTTTTAAATATTTGCATTATTAAAAACAAGGTAAATTTACTCCTATAAATATTCAACTTGAAGTTGAATATTGAATATATGAATATTCTATACATATTCAAGTCTGGAACCCATGTAATTTTACATTAATGAAAAAATGACGTTAAAATGTAATCAGAATTATAAAACACATGACAGGCAGAAGCAAGTCTTCAAAACTAAGTTTTTACTATACTAAAGAGGCAGTACACAAACTTATCCAACTGTGAAAGATGCAGAGAGTGGGCACAGAGCTGCTGGGGAAAGATCTCAGAGACTGGGGTTCAGAAGGGCTAGTGGGGGAGAGATAGATTGGGGCAGGGGCACAGGAGCTAGCTGGTGACAGCATTGAGCCATGGGCTGAATGGGAATGGGGGTGCAGGGCCTGGGGACAGGGAAGGCAGGGTAGGAGCAGAGAGCCACATGGGGCTGGAGCGTGGCTGAGTGGGGGCAGGGCCACATGGAGACAGGAAAGGATGGGTGGTCGGGGGGAGGACAGGGACACACAGGAACTGGGGAGGATGGGGTAGCTGAGTGTGGGTGCAAAGATACATGGGGACAGGCAAATGTTCCTTGACTGAATGGAGAGGCTAGGGGGTTAGCCAGGTCTGCATGGGCCAGGCTTCCCAATTCCCTAACAATCCCTCCCCACTCAAAAACCGTTCCATACTTCTCCCGCCCACACCCAACAACCCTCCAGGTTCATTCCCAGGCTCCTTCCCAGCAATTACTTCCATCTTCCTCAGCTCCTCTGTTACCCCTGATTCCACAAAGCCTCTGCACTGCTTCTGAGGGGTGTGGGAAATCTGTTTCTGTAGTGTAGTTTAGATGAATTACAAAAGTCCTCTCTTAATATGCCTAGTAAAGAATTTATTTGTCAAAAAACATTTACTGAATCTTTTTTGTCTTCTTTATGGTTACAGGCATACTTGCTGACAGGTATTTTGAAATAAACTACCAAAAGAATGGGAACTAGTGTGATTATATTGTGTTATTTTGACAAATAAAATATGCAGAATTTTAAAATATTTTGCATAGAATTTATTTTTTTGGCACAGAATTCAATTTTTTTGGTGCAGAATACCCCCAGGAGCATACTAAAGACAAATCAACCCAATTCACAGAAATAATTTCACTCAGAGTCAAACTTTTGTTGGACATTTCTAGCTATCACTCAAAACTATATACGATAAAATTTACCTTTAGTATCACAAAAATGTGCACTTACACTTTAAAAAGTTTTCAGCCATCAAAACATGCACATCTGTGTAATCATACCTGTAAGTCATATCTTTCCTTCCTCATCCTGTTTCCTCATGTACATTACATCCTCACATCTCTCAAGTCCATCATTCAGACTCTAACCATGAGACTGAGGCCTCAAACTATAAATTCTTTGGAACAGGGACCTGTCATATGCATTCTTGTGGGTACAGAATTTCTAATAAAAACTGTTTCTCAGTTATAACTGTTATTCTCCCACAAATAAACTGTTTTCCTCACTTGAAACTTAAAGAGCCAACTTCACTGCTTCTTTTGTTTCAAAGAACAGCTACATTAGTACACCCATATTTGGAGTGCAGGGAGTAGACACACTGAATTATTTTTTTTCTTTAGGAGGAAGAAGAGACAGAGCCATGAGAGGAAGAGCATAAACACTGCCTACTACAGCTATTAAAATGGATTATAAATGCTTTGGAACAGGGACTAATCATTTACTATTGATCATTTGTATTATCATAGCACTTAGAACCCTAGTCATGGACCAGGACCTCATTGTGCTAGGTACTGTACAAACACAGATGAGACCATACCCGACCCAAAGAGTACTAGGAAACAGACAAATGCCTTATTCCCTCCCGCCTTTAAAAAAACAAATACAAAAACAAAATTTCCAGTTTTTGTTTTTCCCCACTCCATTCTTGCTCAAGGAGAATATTTTTGTTCTCTAAAACAGAAATGTTGGTGGTGTGGTTTTTTTTTAAATCATCAAGTCTCAACCAAAACTGTTATCTTCCACATCTTCATTACTTCAAAAAATCACTGTGCTGAAGAGTTTTGATCAGCTCCAGTTAAAGTGACTTTATGCAATATCATAAGCCATAAATGATCCAAATATACAGCAAGCTACCCTAACCTTTGAGCATATAAACCTATAATCTTAACAAGATCACATACCCACTATCTGAACTGTCAAATGCAAAAAGGATAAAATTCCAGCCTCCTTAAATGCGTGTTGCCATCAATTTGGGTGATGTGGCAGCCATGAAAACCTCCAATGTACTGCATCCACTGCCAGGACCTTGCCCTAACTCAAATCAGACTTGTCTTCGGCAATAACTGGCAACCACAGCTCTACAAATCAGTCATTAAAAAGAGTCTGGCAGTGTCCTATTGACATTTACCAAACCTACGCCTGGTATATCACCCAGCACTCACTTCGAGAAAATGCACGCAACAGCACAGGAAATATTATCAGGCTTGCGTACGCTCCCTTATTTTATTTCCAACTACTCAGGTCTCCAACAACAACCGACGACGCCACCTCACCATGCAGAGCAACAAAACCAAGGGGAAGGAAGGACAGACCTGTTCATCACATGCTTTGACAGGCCACAATAACACACACTTTCAAAACGGAAGGGCGGTCACTTAAATTAAGGGCGGGGGACAGGTGTCAATGAGCAGCAAGAAATAAGACTCCACTCTGGTGTTATATCCGAGACCCTAGGTCTCTCCCTAGCTGAGCCTACGCCACTTTCTAAAGCTCACGCTTGCAAAGAGGGAAGGATTTTGCTCTGTGCGCGTCGCTGAGATTCAGCTGCAAAACTCCCAGGGCCCTCCCCGCCCCTCACTCCTGCTGGCAGTAGGTACCCGCCTTTGCGAGGCTGCCCCCTTAGGAACAGACACTGCAAACTCGACACAAAGTGCAGTTACGTTTCCGAGCAGGCAAAACTCACGGTGCCCATTCAATCCCCCCCCACGACAGCACCTGCACACACCGCCGGCCAGGGATTACCGCCCCTCCTGCCCAGCTCGCCTCTGGGCGCGCAGCTCGGCCCGCCGTTCCAGCCTGCGCAACACTGAAGCCAGCAGCTCACCCCTGTGTAACGCAGCCTCGCACCCGTCGCTGCCGCCGCCCGGGGACCCAACGCAGCCCCCAGCCCCGCTCACCTGGCGCCGCCGCAGCCCGCAGGGCGGGCGCTACAATGTATCAAGCCCCAGCGTTCCACACGCTCTCCGGCCGGAGGGCTGGGGAGCCCCCTTCCTTCCGCCCACTCGGGGGCGGGGCTGAGAGAAGGGGGCAGAGCCCACTTACCTCATGTGACCTGCTCTTTGTCCTCCATTGCCCTATGGGGATATAGCTGCAGCAGCTGTTGAGCAGTCAGGGCTTTTCCCCTATTGGTTGCGTTACGGGAGGGGGGCAGGCGCGGGGCTGGGACGCAACCCTGAGGTTGTTTTTGTTCCTCGTCTGCAGTGTAGGGTTACTGGAGACCTGTGATTAATCCTTAGGTGGGAGATACAGAAAGGTGTTGTGAGACTTAATTCCTGATTATAAAGCACTTGGATCCCCTGGAATATATCATTTACACACATATAGCAAGCACTTGTACCTTCAAGCACTACAGAGCTGCAACCAGGGGTTGCTGGAACTCCGTGGCTTTAAGTGGTTTCCATTAATATATTTTTATATTAATAATAAATTAATGGAATAATTACTATATTCCATTAATATATTTTTACAGGGTTTACAGTTTTGTTCAACGGCTCTCAGCACCCACACTATAAAAATTGCTCCAATGCCATTGCTGCAACTGAATAGAAAGCAAGCAACCTCCAGTGCAGGATGAGAGAGGAGAGAAACTACAGCAAAGTGCATGGGAAAAAAGGCGCTTATGAAAATAGTAATCATGCACATTGTGGAAGAATTCACAGTCAGATAGGTGCCTGTCCTTGTCCTGAAAATATATTGTGAACAGCCCTGGAGAACCTTATTATTTAAAATCTCTGTCTGAAAGACTCCACTACATGATAGATAAAACCTAGTTTATTTACTTTGGAGGGAGAAATTATTTCCTCTAGATTTGAACCTACAGTTTTAGGAAGTCATCATTATACAAGATATATAATGAAGTAATTTAAAAATCAGGTGTCTCTTCTTATTTTTTCAGGACCCTGTCAAGTGTCACAGGGCCTGTCTGTACTGGAGATAGTTATACCAGTGTAGCCACACTTGTGAAAATCCCATTATTTCAAACCTAAACAAACTGCTGCCTGTCTACTAGGGAGGTGTGCCCCACTGTAGCACCGTGGAAAACACTAGCAGGTACAAATATCTAGGAAAGAGCTTCTGCACAGACACAGGAGGCTGCCAAAGTGGAGTTTATTACAGATCTAGAATTATCCAGAATTAATTATATCACAATTTTATGCAAATCTTTTATCTTCCTTTTTCAAATGTTCTCCTGGTGAGGCCAATATATTTTGTTATAAATGGATCTCTGAAAATCAAATACGAGAGGCTGATGATGCACAGCCAGCTTTACTTCCTTCTGTTGCAACAGCTATTAATATCAAGTTATCTGAACATGAGTAGGCAAAACACACATGAAGGTACATTCAGAGACAGGTTAGTAATGGATAAACATTGTCATACTCAAAACACTGTATCCAACAACACTGCAACACAGTGGGAGTATTTGTCACAGCTATGTAAGGGACTACAAGGGAACTGCATCCCAATTCTGGGTCTTTTTGATTTTTTATGGGGCAAAGGCTGGAACTGCAGTAGAAGGAGCACTCTGAACCCTTTGGGGAATAGCATGCCTCTCATTTTGCTTGAGAGACCAATTAAGAACCAGTGTGGACATACTGTATTCCAAAAGGAGTTCTGTCAGGGCTTTGTACAAAGTACAAAAGAACTGCATGGTGGTTGCAAACTAGTGGCTCAAGGTTGCAGAGGGGATGCAAAAAGGAGAATGGGATGGGATGTTCAGAGATCCAATAGGCATTTAGAGGAGTCTTCCTTCTTTATACCATGCTGTGTGACCTGAATGCTGTCTCTTGCTACTTCAAGAACGCAAACTCAGTTAGAAGCTGATATTAGAAACTACACAAAACAAAAAAAAAACAACACAAGGGTGAGCCAATTACTAAAAGCACATGCAGAGTTGACTGATAGCAGCAGTTGTCACAAGATTTGCACTCACTCCTGCATGCACATTTTAACAAGGGGTTTTCATAATCGGTGATACGCTGTGAAACACTTAAAGTTAACCTAAATTAAACACAGCCAAAACTTGCCAATTCACACTAATTAACAGGAGACCCATTGTGAATTAGTGAATGTGAGCAAAGATGTTTAAAAAGCAAATATAGTATTTAATTGAATGTACTTTGTTCATTTAGGGCCTGATTATGAACTCCCTTATGTTGACTAGTACCTTATTCTGCAAGTAGCCCCACTGAAATAAAGTTTATTCGCAGAATAAGGTACCATTCAATGTGAGTAAGAAGAGCAGAATCTTTAAGTCAGTAGCTGTAATTTGCACTTAATTGTATTGTGAGACATCATAATGTACTAAATGTTCTGGAAGATAGTTTGTAAAAACAGTTAAGCTTTTCCAAATTAAACTTTAGTCTGCAGAAGAGAAGAATGAGGAGGGATTTGATAGTTGCTTTCAACTACCTGAAAGGGGTTCCAAAGATGATTGGATCTAGACTGTTCTCAGTGGTACCTGAAGACAGAACAAAAAGTAATGGTCTCAAGTTGCAGTAGGAGAGGTTTAGGTTGGATATTATGAAAAAAATTTTCACTCGGAGAGTGGTGAAGCACTAGAATGGGTTACCTAGGAAGGTGATGGAATCTCCTTCCTTAAAGGTCAGGCTTGACAAAGCCCTGGCTGGGATGATTTAGCTGGGAATTGGTCCTGCTTTGGGCAGGGGGTTGGACTAGATGACCTCCTGAGGTCCCTTTCAACCCTGATATTCTATGATTCTATTAAATGGGACGAAGGGCTTGACTGCCTGTGATTTTAGTACCTGTTAAAGCAGGGTGTGAATCTACAATGTGGACCCTCCTACAGCAGCTTTGATGTTTGAAATGGGAATTCACCAAAGCACCCTAAGGAACTTTTAGCACCTAGTAGCAGGGTGTACACAGTGTCTTGTTAGTGTGTGGCAAGATAGTGTGCTGTATATTTACTCCCTGGCTTGCCGTGCACTAGCTGATTGTGTAGACAGGGCCCTCATTACAGCTGTCTGCTTATAAATCTGTATTGAGAATAGGGGCAAGATTGCCATTTTTGTGTGTGCAAATTATAAAATCAGCCAAGTCTCAAAGTATGAATTATTGAGGCTCGACTATACTTTTTAAAGTTTTTAATCTGCATTGAGATGCTTGGTGAGGGCACTAGATTAGTACAAGTGTTATTATTTGATCATGTTAAAGACATTTATATCACATATCTCACTAATATGTTGGTACTTTTTACAAAAGTTAAAGAACTAGCAACATTTTTTACAAAACTGTCCAAATCTTAGAAGCTACTGCTGTGATGCAGATAGACTGTTCTCCCAGTGGGCTTGAGTCTGCAAAGTGCTGAGCACTCTGGCCCCAGTTCAGCAAACCACTTAGGCTTTACTTTAACTTAACACAGAAGTGCTTTACTTTAATTTTGGAGCTCATACCAGTTCTGCAAAGGTATGTAGAATCAAAGTGGGCATGAAGGGAGCCATGAGACGTGCTTGGAACAATGGTGTTGAGTCCTGAACTGCAGTCAGATAGTTGATTTGGAAAAGTATGGCTATAAATAAAAATGCAGCTGGTGGCATTTTGCTCCACCACTGGCCTTCCTGAATGGGAAGTAGTGTCCCAATTAATTCAATGTCTGGTTTAGCCTCCTAATAGTTCTCCTAACATACCTTCCACTGCAGGATCAAAACTATTGAAAAAGCATGTGGGGCAAGAGGGACCCAAGCAAAAGAGATCTTTTCAGCTCCACTGTAATGTAAAAAAAATACAAAAAAATATTGCCAAGTTAAAAGTGTGGTCATGATCAAGACCTCACTAAAACACTCTTCATGCATTTCATGCAACTTATTCTCTGGTAAGAACTGCATGAGCTGCACAAGAGTAAATGGTCCTTTCCTTACTGTGTGGTAAGTGATAAGAGCAAACAGCCTACAATGAGGTCGCTGAAAAAACTCTAACAAGGTATTCACAACATGAATGCAACCATCTCTGCCCTTTTGTCATGAGGGATCAGAAGCTCTAGTGTGGAAAACAATAACAACCCCTGAGCTTGTTTTATGATGTAGGAGTGAATCTGGGCATTGACAAACTAAAGCATTGTTTGAGCTGTCACCACCCATCTCATCAAAGGAAAACAGAAGAAGCAGTGCACAGCAGCATATTTAAAAACAAACAGAAAATGAGTTGCAAGGGGTATTCTCTCTTTTTTTTTTAATGGTAAATTAAACAAAAATAAGCCAGACCAGAGGAAAAAAATAATTACACAATTAAATGCCAACACATCAAATGTATTGCTTGACCCTAACAACTTGAGAGAGAAACCTTTGAAGTAATGTATGCATATGCAGATTGTCATGACAGAATGTATGGAACATATGGGAGCATATTCCACAGGCAGTCCACACTCAGTTTTCCCATTGACAAAAATGTTTTTGTCACTTGTTCTGTGTTCTCTTTTCTGTGGGATGCTTGCTCTGTGGCAAGAATCTCCTCAAGATGTCCTGTCCTCAGATCTCACAAATTAAGGTTCAGGGATAAACCAGTAGTTGGATTATTACATTACATTAATAGCACTTTACAAAATTAGTAAAGACATGATCTCTATCCCGAAGAGCTTAGAAGCTAAAGGTCTGTTCTTGAGAGGTGCTGAGCACCTATATGTGAAGTGCTGACTGCCCTCAAATCACACTGACTTCAGGACAGGGAGGTGCTCAGTATTTTGAAGGACTGGGTCCTATTTTAGGCTTAGTCTTCACTAAAAAGTTTTGCCAGCATAGCTAGGCTGGATAGCAGTATGAAAAAATCACACCCCATAGTTGACCTATGTGTGTTGGCAAAACCCCTGGTGTAGATGCAACTATGTAGACAGAAGAATGCTTTTGTTGTCTTGGCTAATGTCGTTCAGGAAGGCGTAGCTGTGCTTCTGTTGGCTAATATTTCATCTTCGCTGGGGGTTCTGCTGGCATAGCTATGGCCTCAGATAAACACAGTGAATGATAATAGATAAAGAGAGGGGTAGAGAAAATGGTAACAACAAACACAGAAAAAAGGTCAAATTCAGAGGTGATGCAAATGATAGGAGACTGTTATGGAAAAAGGAGGTGCTCCTCTTGTGGTGTTGGTGAGAGAAATATTTGAAGATAAGGAAATTAAAAATCTAAAAAACTCTGTTAAAGTGGAATTAAGACTATGGATGTTCAACAGTGCCTTCTGCTTCTTATGCCATTTCTGATCTCAAGAATATACTTCCCAAAACTCAAACACTGGAAAACAAGGAAATGCAGAGTTAAAGTCTTCCTCCCACACATCTCTCTTACATGAGCGTTATATCCACACAGTGGAAAAAGCTAGAGGAGTCAATGCTTCTGTAAAGTTTGATGCACAATGGGAAAGTGAATTATCGGTTTTATGGCAGATGGATGAATAAGCATTAATGAACGTCTGTTAAATCCATGAAGTGAGAGCAGTTGACACAAATGGGATCTGATCTGACTATAAATCTGCAACATGAAAAAGTAATCTAAGTGAAAATTTAAAAGCAGCATAGAACACAAGAAACAATGAGACTGTCAAGACAGTTTGAGCTACTCTTACGTATGGTATGCATAGGTACCAACTCCATGGGTGCTTAGGGCTGGAGCACCCACGGGGAAAAATTGGTGGGTGCTCAACACCCACTGGCAGCTCCCCGCCCTCCCCCCCGCCCAGCTAACCTCTGCTCCATCTCCACCTCCTGCCCCTCCCCTGAGTGCGCTGCAGGCCTGCTTTTCCCCCCAGTTCCCAGTGTTTTGCATGGCTGGGAGGGAGGGGGGAGGAGGAAGAAGACAGCGCACTTGGGGAAGAGGTGGGGCCGGGAAAGGGATTTGGGGAAGGGGTCCAATAGGGACAGGGAGGGAGCGGAGTTGAGGTGGGGACTTTGGGGAAGGGGTTGGAATGGGGCGGGGCAGGGGTGGGGAAAGGATGGAGTCAGGGTGGGGGCAAGGGGCACGAGCACCCACTGATGCTGGGGAAAGTTGGCACCTATGATGGTATGATAGTGTCAAACATATATATATATAGTAGTAACATAATAGCTATGGTCTGAATTCCTAAGTATGAAACACAATTCAAGATGAAGGTACAATGAGGAAACCATATGGTAACATAGCGTATAAAACAGATCACAATCTCCCAGTAAGAATAGTTAAAACTTAGCAAGAGCTAAGGAGCTTTGGGTTCTGCTCCTGCTACAGATTTTCTGACTGATGTTGAGCAAGTTTGTTAATATCTCCCTGTCCCAACTTCTCATCTAGGTAATAGGGTAAATAAATTTATCCTTTTCCCAACCCTTGTCCCTCTGTCTACTTATATTGTAAACTCTAGTGCAGAGACTGTTTTTCATTATATGTCTATACAATACCTTGTATGGTGATGCTGCAATGATACTGGGGCTCTAAGTGTCAGAGGAGTAGCCATGTTAGTCTGTATCCACAAAAACAATGAGGAGTCTGGTGGCACCTTAAAGACTAATAGATTTATTTGGGCATAAGCTTTCATGGGTAAAAAACTCACTTCTTCAAATGCATGGAGTCATTTAAATGCATCTGAAGAAGTGGGTTTTTTACTCACAAAAGCTTATGCCCAAATAAATCTGTTAGTCTTTAAGGTGCCACCAGACTCCTTGTTGTTTCACTGGGTCTCTAGGTGCTCTGTAATAATAATTGTCACAGTAAAAGTAAGATGCTTGACAGTTGCAATTGCTGCACACCGTGAAAACAATATATAACACTAAATGTTAGTTAAAAACTCAATTTAAGGGATTTTTTGAGCTATAATAACTGGTATAAAGTGTGTCAGAGATGTCAATTAAATTAAAGCTTCTGAATGGTTTGTCCTAAATGTTATCTTTGTCTGTTTTTGAAATTTCCCTAGGAATTTTCATTAATAGGGTTAACTTCCATTCCAGTTTTAAGGGAATAGTACAGTGACATTTGCATCACAATTAAGAGTATCAAAAATCATAGAACCGTTGAACTGGAAGGGACCTTGAGAGGTCATCTAGTCCAGTTCCCTGCATTCAAGGCAGGACTAAGTATTATCTAGACCATCCCTTACAGGTGTTTGTCCAACCTGCTCTTAAAAGTCCCTAATGATGGAGATTCTACAACCTCTCTAGGCAATTTATTCCAGTGCTTAACCACTCTGACACTTAGGAAGTTTTTCCTAACGTCCAAGCTAAACTCCCCTTGCTGCAATTTAAGCCCAATTTAAGCCTATCCGCAGAGGTTAAGAAGAACAATTTTTCTCCCTCCTCCTTGTAACAACCTTTTATGTACTTGAAAATTGTTATCATGTCCCTACTCAGTCTTCTCTTCTCCAGACTAAACAAACCCAAATTTTTTCAATCTTCCCCCATAGGTCATGTTTTCTAGACCTTTAATCATTTTTGTTGCTCTTCTCTGGACTTTCTCCAATTTGTCCACATCTTTCCTTAAATGTGACACCCAGAACTGGACACAATACTCCAGCTGAGGCCTAATCGGGGCAGAGTAGAGTGGAAGAATTACTTCTCATGTCTTGCTTACAATACTCCTGCAGGTACATCCCAGAATCATGTTTGCTTTTTTTTGCAAGAGCGTTACACTGTTGACTCATATTTAGCTTGTGATCACCTATGACCCCAGATCCCTTTCTGCAGTACTCCTTCCTAGGCAGTCATTTTCCATTTTGTATGTGTGCAACTGATTGTTCCTTGGTAAGTGGAGTACTTTGCATTTGTCCTTATTGAATTTCATCCTATTTACTTCAGACCATTTCTCCAGTTTGTTCAGATCATTTTGAATTTTAATCCTATCCTCCAAAGCACTTGCAACCCCTCTCAGCTTGGTATTGTCCACAAACTTTATAAGTGTACTCTCTATGCCATTATCTAAATCATCGATGAAGATATTGAACAGAACTGGACCCAGAACTGATCCCTGAGGGACCCCACTCGTTATGCCCTTCCAGCATGACTGTGAATAGGGTGACCAGACAGCAAATGTGAAAAATCAGGACACAGGGTGGAGGGTAATAGGAGCCTATATAAGAAAAAGACCCAAAAATTGGGACTGTCCCTACAAAATCATAACATCTGGTCACCCTAACTGTGAAACACTGATAACTATTCTCTGGGAACAATTTTCCACCCAGTTATGTATGCATCTTATAGTAATTCCATCTAGGTTGCATTTCCCTAGTTTGTTTATGAGAAGGTCATGCAAGACAGTATCAGAAGCCTTACTAAAGTCAAGATATACCACATCAACTGCTTCCACCCTATCCACAAGGCTTGTTACCCTGTCAAAAAAGCTATCAGGTTGGTTTGACATGATTTGTTCTTGATAAATCCATGCTGACTGTTATTTATCACCTTATTATCTGCTAGATGTTTGCAAATTGATTGCTTAATTATTTGCTCCATTATCTTTCCAGTATTGTAGGATGCATTTCATCAGGCCCTGGTGATTTGAAGACATCTAACTTGTCTAAGTAATTTTTGACTTGTTCTTTCCCTATTTTAGATTCTGATCCTCACTGTTAGATGTCCAGTTGCCACCAGCCTTCTTGATGAAATCCGAAACAAAGAAGTCATTAAGCACCTCTGCCATTTCTACATTTTCTGTTATTGTCTTTCCCACCTCATTCAGTAATGGGCCTACTCTGTCCTTGGTCTTCCTCTTGCTTCTAATGTATCTGTAGAATGTTAGGATGCATCTGCTCTTGTAACACCACTTTAGCTTCTTAGAAAAAATGTTATTTTAAGTAATTGTTGCATGTGATATTAATCTCATTTTGAAATTGCAGGTAAATGAGGTCATCACTAACATCTAAAGGCCTCCAGAGAGCCACATCCCCAACACTTGTTTCAAGTTGCAGTGATGTTATTTATTGTAGCAGGGAAAACAGCAACCTTATATTCTTGGCTGGTAAGGATGAACAGATTTCAAACTATTTTATTTTGAAGTGTATTTATTTAAGAAAATTTAATCCACATACGCAGCCTAATCTGTGCTCTTTGATCAGATTGTAAACTGCTCATGGGAGGGACTGTGTCTTTTTATGTGTTTGTATAGTGCTAACACTATGGGGCCCCCAACCTTGATTGGTCCTCCTCTGGGCACTGCCCCAAAGCACACTGGCTTGAGGTTTCTGAACTCTTATGCCAAGGGCACTCTTCTCCCAAGCGTGAGTATTTGTATGGGCAATTCTCAAAGGAGAATCAGTGTAATTTTAATGTACAGTAACTCCTCGCTTAACGTTGTAGTTATGTTCTTGAAAAATGTTACTTTAAGTGAAATGATGTTAAGCAAATCCAATTTCCTCATAAGAATTAATGTAAATGGGGGGTTAGGTTCCAGGGAAATTTTTTTCATCAGACAAAAGACTATATTTTATATATATATATATATATACACACACATATATACACACACATATATACACAGTATAAGTTTTAAACAAACAATTTAATACTGTACACAGCAATGATGATTGTGAAGCTTGGTTGAGGTAGTGAAGTGAAGTCAGAAGGTGGAAGAGGGTGGGATATTTCCCAGGGAATGCCTTACTGATACATAGGGTGACCAGATGTCCTGATTTTATAGGGATGGACTTGATATTTGGGGCTTTGTCTTATATAGGTTCCTATTACCCCCACCCCTCCACCCCATCCTGATTTTTCACACTTGCTGTCTGGTCACCCTACTGATAAATGATGAACTAGCACTCAGCTGAGCCCTCAAGGATTAACAGGTGGTTAATGTAGCTTCACACTCTACAAGGCAGCATGAATGGAGGGAAAGGAAACAGCATGGCAGAGAGACAGAGACACACACTGTGTGTGTGAGAGGGACGGGCATTGCCCCCTTAAGTATGCTGACCCCACTCTAAGTACACTGCCTTTTTAAGTAGATCAGCAAGTTGAGACAGCAGCTGCTGCCAGCAGGCTCCCTCCATCCTGAGCCCTGTCCTGTCCCTGATCTTCTCTGTGGCGATAAGGTACAGGAGTGAGGGGAGGAGGACACCCTGACATTAGTATCCCTCTGCTCCCCCCCCCCCCGACACAGCAAACAGGAGGCTCGCAGGAGCAGCTCCAAGGCAGAGGGCAGGAGCAGGCAGTGGGGGGAGGGACAGCTGCACTGTCCTGGAATTGATAGCCTGCTTGGCAGCTGCCGCACAGAAAACTTAGGGTAGCTGACAGGGGGGCTGCCGGTCCACCCTGGTTCCAAGCCCCTATCAGCTAGCTCCAATGGGCTGCTCTTTCTGCAAGCAGTGGACAAAGCAGGCGGCTGCCAAACAACATTATAAGGGAGCAATGCACAACTTTAAACGAGCATGTTCTCTAATTGATCAGCAACTAACAATGAAACAACGTTAAGCGGGACAACTTTAAGTGAGGAGTTACTATATTAAGATACTGTATTATGAGAAAAGGACTTCTAGCAAGTTTACAACAGTGAAATACCTCATGAACAATTTTTTCCCCAAGATTCAGCTAAAATCAAGATAAATTGGCAGCATGACAAAGGAGAACACACAAGACACTATAAATAGATTCCTGAAAGATTATTTGGTTAGTATTTTTGGAATTTTCCAGTTTGTGAGAGATATTACAAAATCAACCTTGGTAATATTACCCAGGTTTGAAGCAAACATGAACACCGGATCAAACCCTGAGGTCCTTCTCCAGGCGAACTCCCCAATGAATTCCTGAGTAAGGAATGCAGGATTTTTCCGCTTGTTGTAAGATGCACCTTACTTGTATGTGCTTTTTAGGACTAGACTGTAAACACTGATAGGCTAGAACCCAAACACAGCTGTACCATCCCTGCCTATCCTGGGCCGCTCTTTCATGTCCTCTACATTGTTAGGTCCCATAATTTTTCCCTTTTGATGGATGGATGGATTCTTTCAGTTGACTCCCTCTACGTGTTCCTCCAGCTGCCCAGTGGCACATCTGCTAGGGCAGATGCTCTGGCTTCATTCTTAGCACACATCCCAGCTATTTGTGTCTTCTTTTCTGGATAACTTTGGAGAGAAGATCACGAACTCTCTGATGAATCTTGGCATTTCTATAAATTAAATATATGTAACTCCTAGTATTTTCTTGAAGCATTTGCTTTTGAAAGCATTTAGACACCTGTCTGCAAGACCAAATTATGAATCCTCAATTGACATGTTATTTCCACCTTAAAATATGGATGTGAAAATCTTTTACAATGTTTATACAGTACCCAACACAAGTACCTGATCTTGTTTTGACCTCCGCACCCTACTGTAATACAAATAAATAATAATCATTGTATTCTCTTTTCCTCTCCTCTTTCTTTATCTTCTTCTCTTTCTCTCAAAGAAAATTCAACACTCTTTACTCATGTGAAGTTCCCACTGACTTCACTGGAAGCTTTTCTTGAATGAGGAGTACTGAACAGGACCAGAATTGGTTGTTAAACCCTTCTGTTGTATTGTTATATAGTACTTGAAACAAACAATCTAAAAAAAGGGTGGCACCATATAAATTCCTACATTACGGGCATCACTTTAAATCCATTTCCCCAGGGCTTCACTTTTTATTGTTGAACAGCTCTTAAATCTAGACTCTTAGCATGTGTATTATAAAATGTTAGTCCTATATTACTATGCCTTTTGTGCTAAAAAAAAAAATAATCAAACCTTGCAATTTGTGATCTGTTAATTTATATGTTTAGTACTGAAAATGTGAATAGTATTCAAACTAAGATACAGAGAGTGGAAAGTCACATGCTGGCACCCCAGTCAGAATATTAGCCATTCCTTATAGTAGGATCTGGAGAACAGGGAAACCTGAAAATAAAGCACCTGCCAAAAGCAATCTGTGGAGAAAACATCCAACATGAAACATGCCTGTTCACCACCACTCTAACATAATGGGAATAAAACACTTAAGAATTAGATGTTGTAGGATGTAGGTTCAAAGCAGCATGCAGGGATTTTTTTTAACTGCATCAGTCTCTTTAATACTAGTCCCATTGGCTTCAAAAAATCTATTCCTCTGAGTACAATTTGCAGGAATGAGATCAGAATATTTAAAAAAAATGGACAAGTACAAAAGGTTAGTAAATCATAAAATAAAAGTGTAGCTTTTAAGAGAATTGTTTTAACTTTAAGGAGAATTGGACAACTTGGACAACTATGAAGTTCATGTTATTTTTAAAAAGTCATCAGTAATTTTGGTGCTCACTAAATTGACGGTGTTGGCTTGTGTCAGGCATGTTGCAAGCAGATGTTGTGCAAGTTTCCCTAAATAGCTCTGCCAATACACTGCAATCAGAATCTGTAACATTCTGTGTAATTGTATTCTGGAGCTTTTCTTGATCATAGACTGCTTGTTCAGCCAAGATGTGTGACGTTTTTGTGAAGCATACAAAAAAAGCAGGAGGAGACCATTAAATGACTTTGCTTTTTGTTCCATCCAGAATTTGAACCCAGTATGTCCAAAGGTGAACTATTAGTGAACTAATCCACTGCAGTATTAAGACTACAGTAAAGTATGGGAAAAGTACATTATCTGCCATCAACTGTGATACTAGCTCCCCTCACCCAAATTATATTCTGGTCCAGTCCCCACCATACATTTAGTAGGGAACATTCCTCTCTTGTCCTGCAGTTCCTGCCACCTTTCATGAAGACTCAATATATATATGAAAAAGAAAGAAAATACAACAAAACTCAGCTCACTGATTCTCAAATTAACATTTTTAAAAGGTCCGGTTTGGATTTAAACAATAGATAACAGCGTGTTTGAAGTAAAGTTGCTAGAGCAGACTGAAAGTTCTGAAAATGGGACTCTCAAATGAGACAATCAGAATAATTTCCAATCCCCAGCACACATTATCACTTGATCAGACTTCTGTACCTGGTAAAAGTGCAAGCAAGATATAAAGTTTATTGTGATTTTTGGATGATATACAATAGTTAATTACTCAGATACGGTATATTTGAAACCTAACCCAGGGTAGGTAAGGGGATTGGAGAAAATAATCATTATGTTTGAAAATCTGGGTAGAACACTTTTTTTTTAAATTAGTATGGCTTAATATTTTGTAATATTTATTTTAAAACATGTCTTGCCACATGTTTTCAGAAGATTTTCTAACTGTGATATAAAGATGATGGGTATTATATAGAAACAGCAGAATCCCATCTGCATATAAGCAGTTTTTCTCTTTGTTTTATATCTCGAATAATACTGCAATTTCAGTCTCAAAAGGATTTAAAAAATATTGATTAATACATCCCAACAACAACTGTGTGCCATGTGATGGTGAATTTTAGTATCCTCATTTTACAGTTGGGGAAACAGGACGCATTGAAGCAAATTGTCTAGTGCCACCATACAAGTCAGTGTCAGAACTAGAATTAAACTCCAGAAGTTTGTTACTTACAATTCTGTGTTCACAACACCAACCATACTTCTTTCTTGAAGCCCTGGGTTTGTGACTGTGTCTGAACTGTGATAGCTATGTGTTCAATAGGAGGCAAAAAATAGTGGTGAGAGAGGAGGGAATCTAATTGCATATACTTCATATCAGTGAAAAGGGATTAGACTGTATCCTATTAATAGTCTGTAAAACACTTTGACCTCCAACATGTTATAGCAGATGTTATTTTCTCTCCTCTCCAAGGAGATTCTTGGGTCCAGTATAAATAAATAAATAAGATAAAAATTAGCATTCCAATACAGTACAATAAACATCAAACGTGGACTGAGGCTACCTGGCAAAAATTCCATAAACTTATCTGGGACTTTTACAACCAGCAAGACAAGCAGCCCATTTAGTCTGAGACTTGGTCTACACTAGAGAGGTAGGTTGACATAAGGCAGCTTATGTAGACCTAATGCTGTAAGTGTCTACACTAAAATATCGCTCCCACTGATGTAGCTCACTCACTTCACCAACTTAATAACTCCAGCTCCACAAGATATGTAGCACTTAAATCGATGTAGTTAGGTTAACACAATGTCAGTTGCTGCCTTTTAGAAACGGTCCCACAATGCATCACACTGGCAGTTAACTTGATGCAAGCACTCCTGGTGATGACGCGCACTGCTGACACATGGATTGTAGTGCGGAGATGTAAAACTGGTTCAATTAGTGTGGTGGCTGTACATCAAGGTAATTTAGGCCAACTTAATTTTGCAGCGTACACTTGTCGTGACTATTGAGAGCATTTCTTAATAGTGAAATTTATTAGACCTTGGCTTAGTTTCCACAGAAAGCGGTGAAAGTCCCATCCTTAGGAACATTTATTCACATAAATAATCATTCCATTGACTTAAAATAAACTACTTAACTAAGTCAAGTTTTGCAAGTTTGGGTCTTTATACAGGAAGCACCACTCTCCTGGTTGAAATGCAGCCACCCTTTGGATAAGACATAGTAGTCTTTTAACAATACACAGCAATACTACACAAAAGTTAAAATCTCCTGCATGGCATTGTCACTTATTCTCTGTGCCTTGGTTCCTCATCTATAAAATACGGAGGATACTCCCTTTGTCTGTCTGTATTTAGACTGTAAGGTCTTACTTTGAGGCAAGGGCTCACTTATGTGTATGAACAACACCGAGAGCAGTCAAGGTCCTAATCTAAGTTTGGGTTTTTAGGTTCCACTGCAATACAAATAATGAAACAACTGGATGGGGAGAGGCTGTATGATGATCTAGTGACTAGGGCAGTGGAGTGGGACTCAGGGCACTAAGGGTATACATCCATGGACCTCAGTTTCCTCACTGGCAAAATGGGGACGGTGCTACTGACCCTCTTTGTAAAGCACTTTGATAAGACTTGGGCTTTATTACCCTGGATTCCCCCTGCTGTTCACACAGCCTCAGAGTGTGCAGCACGCGTCTCATGAAGCCTCGCTCAGGCTGTTCCGCACACCCCTGAAGAACAGGCGATAGCTGCAGCCAGACACCCTCCCTCCCTGGGGAGTGCAGGCAGCTAGAACTCGCCTCCCCCATGCTTGGGCGACAGGCACGCACAGCCCCCGCCCTCAGGGGAGCCCGAGGCGGCAGGGCTGACTCTGAGCCAGACACTCCCAGCACGCAGAGCAGGACCCATAGAGCGCGCGGCGCTGGGCTAGAGAGTACCCAGCAGGGGCCGCCGGGCTTGCGGAGCGGCACAGCGCCCCCAAGCGGCAGCCCGCGGCTTGGCGGTGACCGAGCGGAGAAAGGGAGAGGGAGAGTAATGGCGGCCAGTTAGTGTGTGACTGAGCCGAGAAGACGGCGGCGAACTCGGCGCGCTCGGTGTGTCTCTCTGCTCGGCCGCCCCGCTCCCCGGGAGGAGGAGGCGCCCCGCAGCCCTCCCTCTGCGGCGGCGGCTCCCCGTGTCCGCCTTCGCCGGGGCCATGGTGAACACCAGGAAGAGCTCCCTGCGCCCCCTGGGCAAAGCGGCGGCCGCCGCGGCCGGAGCCGGCAGCCATTTCATCTCGTCTCGGACCCGCTCCTCCAAGAGAGGCACCAAGGCCGGGCTAGAGGAGGCGGCGGCGGCCCGGGTGAGGGAAGCGGCGGGCCGGAGAAGGGCTGGGAGGGCACCGCTGCTGCCTCTGTCGTGGCTGGGGGGGCAGAGGCAGAGCTGGGCAGGCGGGGAGGGGAGCACCGGCGGGGCTGTCTCTGCCCGGGGTGTGGGAGTGACTTGGGAGCCGGCAGGGGGAAGGGGGTCCGTCCACACTCGGCAGTGCGGGGCTGGGGCGGTAAGGACGAGGGGAGCTGGGATTTGCCGGGGGACGAGGAGTGCAGCTGCGCTGCCGGGCTGGGTTACTTTCGGGTGCGCTCAGCTGAGCTGGGGAGAGGGACGGTGGCACTAGGGGTGAAGAAGGGGGCTGGAGAGCGGATTTGTGTGGCGGGAGCTTTGGGGGACAGGGGTTGTAGCCGTGGGGTGGTGGCAGACTTGGGAGCAGAGGGACAAAAGTTCTCGTGCCGCTGGCTGGCTACATCTGTGTGCGAGAGGGGAACAGACAGGCTGCTGCTGTGCCCGGCAGGAGATCGGGGAGGTAGGAGCGGAGCAAAGCTCCCTCTCTGGCTGCGCCTGGGACTGCACGGGAGGGACAACAAGAAACAAAAGTTGAGAGCTGCGGCTCCAGTAGCTTACAAAATAGTGGCCTCAACTCACCTATGACAGCTATCCGCTTCAGCTTTGACAGCCCTGCTTTGAGCATGTCTCCCATATTCTAATCCATCCCTTGAAAAGCAAGGAAAAATAATAATTTTTGCCTATTTGCTTAATTAGCTGTTTTCCCAACATGATTTATAATCAGAGCGTTGATTTTATGGTCTAATCACAGCTGAATCCAACAGCCTAATGTATGAAACTAACATTTTGTAGATTATAATCTATATCTACTGCCAATTTCAGGAGGCTTGTCTTCTCCATCCTTTCTAGAAAGATTTGCTGACAACAAATATATGCTCCTCCTTTATTAGAGGGGGCTCCTTGTGTGATAGGAAGAAAATTGATTGCATTACTACTTTTCTGCTGGTGGTTCTTGTGCTCTGATCTGAAAACCATAGTCTAAACATGATACACAGTAGGTTGCCCCTGCACTCAATGTGTCTAGAAAGACTTAGGGCTGAATGAATACAGGAATGACACAGCTGAGGATCAAAATGTTTGACAGTCATTCACCAAGGGACCACATCCCATTCACTGCTAAGGAGGAAGAGATGGAGACAAGTAGAAAAAAAGCAGTAGCAGCCAGAATTGTTAAAAACCCTCTCCCCTTCCCTTTGTTTACAAACAGTAAAGAACACTGTTGACTAGGTGTCGGCTGTAAACTGTATGTGCTTTTTCAGTCCTCTCCTATTTCTTCTTATTTGCCTTCTTTTTTTCTCTATCTGATTTTTCTTTCAGTTTCTGCTCTCTGTTATTTTTCTGTGCTATGGCTGGTAAAGCTTCTAACACACATTCCAGGATGCCAGTCCCACGAGCCTGGTATACCCTGTGAGCCAAAGTTTGACTTAACCCTCTCTGGCTTGCTGTGTAGAGGAGTGTACTGCTGCTAAGTAGAATTCATAGAATCATAGAAGATTATTGTTGGAAGAGATCTCAGGAGGTCATCTAGTCCAACTTCCTGCTCAAAGCAGGACCAACCCCTACTAAATCATCATAGCCAAGGCTTTGTCAAGCCTTAAAAACCTCTGAGGATGGAGATTCCACCACCTCCCTAGGTAACCCATTCCAGTGCCTCACCACCCTCCTAGTGAAATAGGTTTTTGTAATATCCAGCCTAGACCTCCTGCACTGCAACTTGATGCCCTTGCTCTTTGTTCGGTCATTTGCCACCACTGAGAACAGCCTAGTTCCATCCTCTTTGGAACCCCTTTTCACGTAGTTGAAGGCTGCTATCAAATCCCGCCCGCACTCTTCTGCAGACTAAATAAGCCCAGTTCGCTCAGCCTCTCCTTGTAAGTCATGTACCCCAGACATCTAATAATTTTTGTTGTCCTCTGCTGGACTCGCTCCAATTTTCCACATCCTTTCTGTAATGGGGGGCCCCAAACTGGACGCAGTACTCCAGATGTGGCCTCACCAGAGCCGAATAGAGGGGAATAATCATTTTCCGCCATCTGCTGGCTACTAATGCAGCCCGATATGCTGTTAGCGTTCTTGGCAACAATGGCATACTATTGACTCATATTCAGCTTCTCGTCCACTATAATCCCCAGGTCCTCATCTGCAGAACTGCCGCTTAGCCAGTCGGTCCCCAGCCTGTAGCAGTGCATGGGATTCTTCCGTCCTAAGTGCAGGACTCTGCACTTGTCCTTTTTGAACCTCATCAGATTTCTTTTAGCCCAATCCCCCAATTTGTCTAGGTCACTCTAGACCTTATCCCTACCCTCCAGCATATCTGCCTCTCCCCCCAGCTCAGTGTCATCTGTGAACTTGCCGAGAGTGCAATCCATCACATCATCTAGATCATTAATGAAGATGTTGAACAAAACTGGCCCCAGGACAGACACCTGCGGCACTCCGCTTGATACCGGCTGCCAATTAGACATTGAGCCGTTGACCACTATCCGTTGAGCCCGACGGTTTAGTCAGTTTTCTGGCCACCTTGTAGTCCAGTCATCCAATCCATGCTTTTGTAACTTGCTGGCAAGAATACTGTGGGAGACTTAGCAAAGCTTTTGATACAAGTCAAGATATATCATGTCCACCGCTTTCCCCATATCCACAGAGCCAGTTATCTCATCATAGAAGGCAATCAGGTTGGTCAGGCATGACTTGCCCTTGGTGAATCCATATTGACCATTCCCGATCACCTTCTCCTCCAAGTGCTTCAAAATGGATTCCTTGAGGACCTGCTCCATGATTTTTCCAGGGATCGAGAGTGTGCCTTTCCATTGATTTTAAAATGCACAGACAAATTATTTCCTTGTTGTGGAGTGAGGGAAAGGGCTAAGTGAAATTGTCCTGAAAATCATTATATCCATACCAAGATACTTTTACAAATGAAGTGTTTCTAAAGGCAAGTGTGTATCTTTGCATGACCTAATGGATTTGTTTTGGAATACATTGGAGCACTCTTACATTAATCTCAGGCACACTCCAAAGTATTCACTGTTGTTAGTCTTTTTTTCTTTAGAAAAACAGTAGCCAAAAGCTATCAGAACTTGTTAGAAGCTTTTGCTCTTCTTCCTTTTCATAATTCTAGTGCATTCATATTTTCATTTTCAGTATGCATTGTACACTGTAGCTTTAAGTGTGGGAAGCTGTTGTTAATATAAGGTCTAAGAAATTGATAATGATGTGATCTGGAAAAGGTACAGAGAAGTGCAGCAAACATGAATAGGTATATGGAATGCTTCTGTATTAGGGGACAATAAAAAAACTGGGACAAAGTGGGAGAGATACGACAGATCTATAAGATCACAAATGGTGTGGAGAAAGTGAATAAGGAAGTGTTTTTTTACCCCCTCACATAACACAAGAACCAGGGGTCACCCAATGAAATTAGTAGTCAACAGGTTTAAAACAAACAAAAGAAAGTGCTACTTCATCTAAATACACAGTCAGCCTGTGGAACTTGTTGCCAAGGCTTGTTGTGAGGGCCAAAAGTATAACTGGGTTCAAAAAAGAATTAGGTATGTTCGTGGATGATAGGTCTGTCAATGGCTGTTAGCCAAGATGGTCAGAGATGCCAGCCACCCCATGCTCTGGGTGTCCCTGAAGCTTCTGACTGGCAGTTGGTGGGACTGGACGTTGGGCTGGATCGCATAATTGCTTTGTTCTGTTCATTCACTTTGAAGCATCTGGCACAGGCCACTGTAGGAAGATAGGATACTAGGCTAGATGTAACATTGGTCTTGACCTAGTGTAGTTATTCTTATGTTTGTAAGCTCTCAGATCTCCATGAAATGTTAAAAATATCTAACAATTTTCTGTGATTAAAATGTGCCAAAATCAATAAGGTGGTTAGATGTCAATATTTATGTAGAAAAAAATAGCTGAAATTAAAAAAAAAAAAAACCCACACCAAGCCATGATTTATAAAATTACTATTATGAGACAGTGTTGTAGCTGCACTGTTGGGGGGAAATGAGTGGATTAGCATGTCATGTATGTGTGTTTGGAGGCAACTGTTTCATTTACTTCTCAAGTTGGTTGTAATGTCGTCTCTCTTTAAAGCCTACCATAGATTTGTGATCTGAGAACCCCAGCTCTGCTTGAGGTCTGGTGAATGGGAAGTTAAAGGTTGCAGCAGACTCCAGGCATTCTATAAATCAAAAATATTGTTTATACCTTTGTGAGCCTGCGTTTACTTCCATAAGAGTGTTGACTTGGGATTCCTGTGGAATGCTGTTTCTTGAATATGTTTGCAAATACCAGTCAGGGAGAATTGGTAAGATTATTTTTGTGTTCCATACCATTGATTAAAATTTAGCCAACAGTATGACAGTATTCTGTAAAAATGTTGGTCATACCTGATACAGTAGATGCGGGTCTACAAATTGCACCCATCTGTTTTGTCACTCTTCCATTCCCCCCCGCCCCCATGGTTTTTCTTGGCATTTTCTGAGATATTTTAGGTTATATGCACACATTTATGAGGCTACACTTTTTAAAAGACCCAAACGTATGGGAAAGGAATATATGAGATTTAAATGTCTAATATATTAAATGTTAGTATGTTATTGAGTAACATGTTTCAGGTGATTTACTTGGTAGATTCAAAGACTCAGATGTAATACATGTGCTATGTATTGGCCAAATGTTAAGATTAAGAAAATCAACTTGGTAAATAGATCAAGGAATCAGATTTTTATTCTCTGTAATGGTATGGCAGTATTTAGTACTTTAAAATGTGAAGAGGAGAAAGTGAGGTGTATTGTTTTCATGCTTAATTTGTAATATTGTAAGTGTAATGGGAGGTTTGGTTGCCTTTTATGTAAAAAGTAAGAAATTACCCATTTTACTATTAAAATGTCACTTGCAAGTGTTTTATGGCTTGATATTTAAACATTCTGACAGGAACAAAATTTATCAAGTTATTCAAAATTATAAAATTATGAAAGTAGGTTTTATAAACTTTAATTCTGAACCTCACTCAAACTGTAAAAAACTTAAGTAAACTTTTTTTTACCCTAAAATACATGCAAGAGTTTCTCTTGTTAATTTACGAAACTAATTTTTTGATGTCTTTTAGATACTGATATAGGAATTGTGATTGCAATGATTGGGTTTAATTAGCCATTGAAATTAAGTTTACCTTACTCCACAATATTGAGAGATGATTCTTTATTGCAGTTGCAAAAAACTAAAAGCCATGTATTTATTTCTCAGCTACTATTATTGTAGTTTTTTTAATCATACCACTGTATTGGTCAGACATTTTAGAAATCTAGGTAAGATTAACCTAATTTAATTAGGCAGGGAAGCATTAAAAGTACTTTAAGAGCTACTTGAGGGTACTCTGATTACTGTAATACAAGTTCCTAGCTAAAAGTAGGACTGCCAACATGTTCAGTTTATTCTTTAGCAACATAGAGCTCTCCATTGTACTTAATTGCTAATAGGAGCACAAACAGAACTGGGGATTGACATAAAGCACTGTGGTTACATGGAATATAAGCACTATACAGCATTTTTATGGTTCATAGTAACAATAATATATATATCTTGATTTAAATTTCTAAATATGTAAAAATTAACTGAAATAATTTTTTCCACATTAAAAGTGTGATAATATAACTTTACAGATTCTTTTTCAGGGTATATAGTCATGGCTACTCTTTAGTTCTTAAAAATACCAATTACGCTTTAACGGTCAACAACTGAAACATATTAAAATATTTTTGACATGTTTTTGACCTATTTTTATTTTAAAAAAATTAGTTTTAAAACTTGTGTTAAAATTTGTGAAAATTAAAGAAGTATTTTTTTCCTTTCAAATAGAATAGCAAAAGATGTAACATGTTTGTTTTTGTTTTGAAAAACACTTAATCAGATTAATGAGTATTATTGTCTTTCCTTTTTCACTTAAACTTCCATTTTTACAAGTTGTGAGGACTTGTTGGTTTGGAATTTCTTTTTGATGGTTACCTATATGACAGTGCCTAACACTCTTAATGGCTATTCTATGTATTTGAAATAAAAATGCTGGAAAATTCACTGATCTTGAGTCATGTAGGAAAAAGAAAATGACACTGCTTTGCACTTGTGTTTAAAAGTTCTTTAAAGAAAAATATCCTTCCTAAAGATGCTCCTGTATTTTCAAATCACTGAGTATTAGTTTTACTGTTTTCAGTAATGCTAATGGGAGTATCTCAGATAAAACTTGCACAATTCTTCTGAAGTTATGGAAAAGATTTTGGTTAAAGGCAGATTCTTGAGGAAATGCATCTTTTTAGAGTGGTAATGAAAGCTAGTTTTTTTGTTTTTGTTTTTTTCCCCCTTGTTTTAGTGGTGTTCCTTACTTTTGAGACCTGGCATGAGAAATTCAGGAATAAATCATGTAATTTCTTCCTTAGTACTGTGGTTGTTCACACATCTGTGCATAGTGGTAAATGGAACAATTGTTCCAAGTGGTCAACTTCCTGCCAATATTCTAGTATACATAAATCCTGTTTGACATTATATCACTTAATGTGCCCAAATTAACATGTGGGGATAGTTTTTCAAAAGCAGTCTACCAAATCATTTTGCCTGTGATAATCTGGGAATTGGGTCACATACTAATGGCTAAATTTTCGTATAGAAAAATAATTACACATTTTGCTTGATGCTGCTGGTCATATTCTGCGGTCATACTATTCTGGATTTTGGACTCCTTGGAACTCATAAGTGTAGCAGGATAAAACATAATTAATATGTGAATAAGACCTCCAAAGAACATTTGGGAAATGGTGTTGGTGATATAGTAGGTTGCGCTCTTTCTTCTGAGTACTAAACCAGTATTCCAGTGTAGCATTAATGGAGGCTGCTTACGGAGCTGCCATCTTTCAGATGAGTCTTAAAACAGGTCACAGACACTTTTCATTAAAGACCCCATGGCATTTTTTCTAGAATTGTGTTTAGCTTGGGGTTCTGCAAGGTAATTAGCTCAGGTAATTACATTCTGATCACCCAATTCCCCCTGTACTTTCAGTTGGATGTAGTATATTGTTCTGTACTTTCTGCCCTAAACTGCTATATACTGATAAACTGTTGATGTTCAGCCCAGTAATTGAATTTATTACTGTATAAATCTTTATAAAGCTCTTTTCACACCAAGTATCCAGTACCTAGGCGTGGATGACCTTTAGTCTTCTGCTGCTCAGGTTGTAGGTATGACCTGGTCATTTCAGTGTGTTTATATATTTTATTACTAATACAGCGCTCCCAGTTTGGGCAGTAAAAGCCCTCACACCACTTCTAGTGCAGGGAGAGGGAGGACCATGAGCTTATATCTTTCCAGGTATATTTCTCCATCCTTTTTTCTCTGCTATTTTCTCCCTGTCTGCTGGCTTTTTGTTTTGCTCTCCCTTTTCCTTTGACTCACTTTCCTGGTCTCTGAGCCTGGTCTTGTTACATTAAATTACTTCCTCATTACCTTTTGGAACATTTTTTGCTCCTCAGTAAGTGTTCCTGCTGCCCCTACCAAATCTCCTGTCTCAGTTCCCACAACCCTACCAGTCACTGTCCAACTGCTATGGATGTTTGAGGTCCCAGCATTCTTCCGATCCTCCTGCTCAGTGATCTTCACCCAAATCATTCTGCTTATTTATTTAATTAGATTTATAGGAGTTCTAAAAGGAGTGCCTAGCCATACACTTTAGGCTTTCTTGACCGAACTAAAAATACATTGCTGTTTCAGTAGCAGTAGAGAGGAAGAAATTTGGCTGTCTACCTTGTATGATATTTCTGTAGCACCTTACATCATAAATCCGAAATAACTTTTACAGAGTATGTATATTTCCCCCCCTTTTTAAGTTTAAATTAATACAGTAGTTTCTAAATGTAGTTCTAAACTGCTATTTGTAGCCTTGGAGTTTGGGCTGTAGGGAAGGAAAACAATGCTTAAAAAGCCAAGCTGGTGTATGGTAGATTTTGAATATTTTGTTTTTTGGTTTTTGAACTTGTCATTGAATATTTACGTGAACTAAGTATATATTTCAAATGCTTTGATAATAGAATCTATAAATTTCTGTAAGGTGGGAAGGATGCCTGATAGTTCAATGTAAAACTGGCTATGTTAACTTTTTGTATTCTTCAATTTTTGTGGTGTTAATTTAACTAAATCAGGGGCTTTTAATATGGCGGTTGTGAACACGTATCGGGTAATTGCAAATACTCTGTCCCTTTCATAGTGGTAAATGGGGTGGACCCCGTATAGAAAATTGGGTACCAATAGGCAAAAAAATGGAGCACCACTGCAGTAGGTGGTTGTTTCTTGTTCTAATTCGTAAATTCAAAACTGCTCATCAATACTTGAAAAGAGTGAGAGTTAGTTTTTAGTGAATATAGTAAACATCTGTATGGCTTGACATGCCTCAAGTTGTAGGGAATAAGAAATTGAATATGCTAATGAAGATGATTCTTCTGATGTAAACATTGTCAAGAATGAAGTAGTGAGTGGAAAGGGATTCATGCTTCTTCAGATTTATCAAATGTGCCACTACCTTAAAGATTGGTTATTGAAACAGAGGAGCAAAAGACAAAAAGTTTTGATGATTCTGCAAGTAAGGTATTTCTGATGCCATAGTCACTATTGAAACGTAGCATCAATCATTATGAAGTCAGTTCCAAGGCTGGTCAGCAGCTGTTCAGCATCAGGAATGTTTTCTGTTCTTTGGCATCCAAAAACCCCAACATCCTGTCTGTGATTATGGAATACAAACAGTTGAAGGTAAAGACTTTTGGTAAGAAAGTCGCAGTCTTTTTTATGCAGTAAATTTCACCTTTCAACCTAGCACAAAGTGAGCAATTTAAATAAATGATTAAAGCACTCATCACAAATATACTTCTCCAGACAAATTTAAACTTGCTTCTAGATGCTTTAAATAAAGAAACAGAGGAAAATGAAAAGAATTAAAAATAATCATTGACACTGATGCAGCATAGATGGGTAAATATGAAGTAATTACAAAGTAATGATTGCATGTATACATACAGGGGAAATGTATTTCTGCATAATGCTATTGAGTATGTGTGAGAAAAGAAACCTGTAGAATATTATGTCCAAGTAGCTAAATGTGCCATCCAAATATTCAGGGAAAATTGTGACAAGGAGAGTTCTTTGTGGTTTTCCTCAGACAAGCAAATTAAAATGAAAAAGAGGAGAGCTCAGGTGCAAACATCCATAATCTTCTGACCCGTAAGTGGTTCAGCATTTTTATCCAAACCTTCCTGAGAAAGAAGCAATCCATAACACAGTCCTTAAGCACATTGCAGAAGGTAGAAAATACTTTGGCATCCACGATCAACCTTCGTGGTCGGTTGGTTGAATGGAAAAAGCAGGCTTTATGCTTTAGTTCTCCAGTGACACTTGATGGAATTTTTAGTAAGACTGTGTTGCTCTATTTTCTTCCAACTACCATAAAATATGATTACATTTGCACTGAGCATGAAGAGAACTTAAGGCAAAGAATTTTGCAAAAGACTGTAAAAGAAAGCACTAAATTTACAAAAGCAATTGAAAGAACTTATGAAGGAATTTGACAAATTACTGGAGGATGACACTACTGTCAGTGTTGGGAAATCTAACTTGATCTAATTAACAACAAAGATCTAGAACTATACAAAAACAAAACCAAAAAAACAGCTCAAGGAAGCTATGGAACCTTTCCATGACTCAGTCAAAGTGACTGATCCCAAATATAATATTATTGATTATAGTTATCACTTACATCACTTTCATTGATAGATCTGAAAGTGCTGTACAAAGGAGGTCAGTATCCTTATTCCCATTTTTTCACAGATGGGGAAACTGAGGTATAGGGAGGAAAGTGACTTGCCCAAGATTACCCAGCAGATCAGTTTCAAAGTGAGAAATTGAATCCAGGTCTCCTGAGTCCTATTCCAGTGCCCATTCCAGCAGGCTATTAATGCTTCCCTATATAGGTTGAATCCAGACCAGGAAGAATAGGCTGAAATGTAGATGTTAGACAGTAATCTTGAATTCTTTCCATCTCTCCTAGCATGTAAAATTGAAGATCCAGATTTCCAGCTCAAATTGGTGATGGGGTGGGGGGCATGTATGAACATGGTGGAAAACTCTGCAAGTTTTTAATCTCCCAGAAGGCAGGACAATGGACTTCAGAACTTTTGCTGTAGTTTTACCCGCCCCCCCCCCACCCCCGCAAATCTGGACTCCTAGTCAACTCTTCATCAGCTGAGTATGTTTTGCATTTGTGTATTTGTTTGGCTGCGATGGTTTAATAGGCTGCGTGCAGAAAAAACAAATAGGTTGTTAAAGTGTATTGGTGTGCAAGGACAGATACAAAAGAGTATCAGGCCTAATTAGTTAGGCTAGATTCAGTTGTGCGGTTGTGTACAGAATTATACAGCTTTAAACTACACCTCTGTCTTATCTGAACTGCACTTCAACCACAAAGTGCACAGTGCCAATGTGATCTAGACCTGGACTTTCTTTTGGAAAAAGTGTATGTATCTTTTTATGTCTGAGGAATAAAAATGCTTATAAAGTGAGCCCACATTGTATAGTATTTATTAGAACATCCTTCTTCCCTCAAGAAAAAACTAGTAGTATTCTAAATAGGGCATCACAACAGGCCTGTCTGGTATTGTAGAAACAAGATAAATTCTTTAGCAGGTCACCTCTTTGTTTTCTTCCCTACTTGTTACATCCATCTTAAATAATATAAACATTTAGTAACCCAGTTCATCAATACCCTGAGACATGTTTGTACTGCTGTTCAGAATATACAAGTAAGCAGTGTTTACTGACCCCAGATTTTCTAAGGTTAGTAAAAACATTGCTCTTATGAGCAATGTTAATGTCTACAAATCATAAATCTCATTTCAAGGAGATAAAGGCAGAAGTAGAGATACTTTTGAGTATCATCGGTAATGCAGATTTCCTGATAACATTTAGTTGTTTAATACAAGTACATTTCAGGAGGTTAATTTGGTATTTGTAAAATGAGAAAGAAGAGAATATTAATTGAAATAATTTGGACACCTTTAAAACTACGTAGTTAAGAAATTTAATTTAAAAATCTTGAAATTGAATATGTTGGCGAATAGTAGAAGAGGGAGACAAGATTATAGATGATGAAGGGAGTAAAATAATAGGTGGAAAACTATTGTATCAAGTTCTGCTGAAATGATATGAACAATATAATAATTGTGTTGCTTGTAGGGTGACCAGATGTCTCAATTTTATAAGGACAGTCCTGACTCTTGGGTCTTTTTCTTATATAGGCTCCTGTTACCCCCTACCCTCTGTCCTGATTTTTCACATTTTGCTATCTGGTCACCCAAGTTGGATGTGGCCACAGGTTAAAGACTTGGGAATGATGTGGCATATTATTCAATAAAATAGATGATTGAGATAGCTGGTTTTACCATGATGGAAACTTTTTTTTATACCAGGGCGTCAACTGAAACAAATTTCAGTGCCGCTGAATCAATAGTTGCACAAATGGGAATCTTCTTATGAAATTCTCAAGTTGTAGAAGTGGCCTAAATGTATCAGAACTCATATTCCAAAACTAGATTGAATTGAGAGTGCCCATTTAGTAAAATTCGTGAGATTAGATTATATTGTTGCTTTACTACTACACTTCTGATTTTCTGAGCGAACTGAGTTACTTCTTAGCTTGGTTGGAATTGTCAAGGGTGTCAGAATTGACGCCTTTATTATCCATGTGGATGATGACCTTCTAGGTTAATTCATAATCATTTGTATTTATCAGGAAATGGTAAGTTTTTTCAAGCCCAGGCCTAGATCACATTGGAACTATAAATTTTTTTGGTTGAAGTGTAGTTCAAATAAAACAAAGGTGGCACTTGTGGGTTTGAGAAGTACCCAGAAGTGTCAGAGACCTCTTTGATGGAGAAAGCATATGCTGGTCCTGCATCAGCAACTTTCCTCAATCAGTAAACCTGTGGGACCAGTGGTTGCTCCTGGATATCCAGACAGCAGCTGTAGCTAAGAGATCTTTTTTCATTTTCTCTTGGATAGCAGCTTGTAACTTTTTAAAAACATAAATCCTTTATGTTTTGTATCCTCTACATGCTAGAGATTGCCTCTCTCTGTCCGTTAACTTGACAGTTGATCATCTGAAATGCGTTAGATAGCAGTGCCCATTGTATGCTTCAGGGCAGGCATTTATCAGTGAAGGGCTCGAGTTTGCTCCTCTTCCTTGCTTCATCAGGGGATAAGTTTGTTGATCCTTGGGCCTTCCTGCAAGGCCTGATCTATTTACTTAAGTCTTTTTCTAAAGTGGGTTGAGAAGGAGCATTGAGTTATTTTCTTTAGTTTCTAGTTTGGATGTTATACCAATATAATAAAAAACCAGCGGGATCTTATTAAGAGGGATAAGGCAAGGATGCCACATTTATTGTAAATATAATAATAAAGCAAAAGAAAAGTAAACATTGTTTGACTAATTTCTATTATTACTTATTCCTTACTCACACACACATTCATTTACACAATCATTTATTCAAGTTTTGTATAGGAGTTATAGTTACCAACCTAGAAGTTGCTCATGCCAAATTACTGGCCGCGTATCTTGGTCATGAGAATGGAGCCGAGTCTGAGTCAGTTGCACCTGATGCTCCTGGAGGCTGGCAGCAGAACCAGAGACTCAAAGTCCTCAGTTTTTGGAGTTTATTCTTATAGGAATTAATTCCTATGTTAGTCTACGGGAGCTGTTTCATCCTGCTGTTGCTGACTCAATCAGCAGATGGCACATTCCTGGTGGCTCCACACTGTTTAAAGTGGCACATTCCTTACAGGTGTTTGGAATGAATCCCAGTTTACCCTCCGGTAGTTGTCTGATGGTCCACTTGACACATTCTTTGGCCGACGGATCCTTTCTAGGCTGGCACCTCCCTAACCATTCATATACATCAAGCATTCATCAGCATACATTTCATATCTTAGGCAGAGTCAATTAACGGCTTAAGGCTTACAGCAGGGGTGGTAACATAGTGTTCACTTTAAGAACATAGTCAGTTGTCTTGTTTGTAAGTTTTACATAATAATAGAGTATCTTTCACAGGACAGATACAATCAATGTTTTCTGCAGACAGGAGCTTACAAGTTTTAACAGAAGAGCTAAAAGATTTTTAAAAGCAGCAAAGAATCCTATGGCACCTTATAGACTAACAGACGTTTTGGAGCATGAGCTTTCATGGGTGAATACCCACTTCATCAGATGCATGTAGTGGAAATTTCCAGGGGCAGGTATATATATGCAAGCAAGCTAGAGATAATGAGGTTAGTTCAATCAGGGAGAACATGGCTACCCCTCTAATAAAAGATTTTTGTACTTGGTGAAACTGGGAAGGGGGGTCACTGTTACTTGGGGGAATCACTGTTAGTACCTTCTTTAATATCCCTACATGGAGAGTTCTTTAATTTATTAATATTTAAAATGTTACAAATACATGTAACAACATGTAGGCGCATTATAGATTCATAGTTGAGAAGGCCAGAACGGACCATTGTAATCATCCAGTTTGACGACCTGGGTAACACAGGCCGTAAGGCTTCCCTGAATGAACTTGTTTGAACTAGAGCAGCATTTCTCAAATGTGGCCATTGAGGCCGCATGCAGCTACCAGGAGCTTTTCTTGCGGGCACAGCCTCCTGGGCAGTGACGGGGGGAGGGAAGCAGTGGACCGTCCTCCAGGGCTACCAGCAGACATTGAGCCCTGCCCCAAACTCTGGAGGAGCAGGCAGCCAGTGAGTTCCCCACCTTCTCAGGGGTGGTGAGGCTCATGCTTCGGGTTTCAGCCTTGGAGTGGTAGGCAGCAGGCTCCAGTCATTGGGCTTCAGACTCTGGCCCGGGACCTCAGTCACATGGTGGTGGGTTCTGGCCCTCGGCTCACCAGTCTTGATTTAAAAATTCCCAGTGATGGAGAATCTGCCATTACTCTTGGTAAATTGTTCAAATGGTTAATTGCCCTCATTGTTTCGTGCCTTATTTTTACTCAGAATCTATCTTAAACTTCTAGTCTCTGGGTCTTGCTATATGTTTTTCTGCAGGATAGAAAAACTCCAGAACAGAAATTAAAAATATTGAAAGGGAAGGATACAGTTGAAAATATAACAACACTGCATGCAAGCAGTTTTTGCTGAATTTCGTATTTGACATTATTGTAGATTAGAAGTATAGAGTGGGAAAGGAAACATTCCTCTGTGACCGTGTGTGTGTGTGTGTGTATTTATACAGTATATATTTTTAAAAAGTGTAAGTTCATTTTCCCTTTCTCCCGTTTCTCCATCCAAGTAAGAGGACTGTAAATGGATTATAAACCTGCATGCATATCTTTCACTTAGATTCTTTGCTGGCATTAGTCCATTAATTTAAGTGGCATTAGATTAGCAGAAAATTTGGCTCACCACCTGTGCAGGATGCTTACCGCTGGCTCTTTGCCCCTTAGTATGAGACTAACCAAACTCCCCTAGCTGTAAAGTTTTGTTTTTATTCTTGAGCACAACAGTAGTAGTGAAGAGCATGACCATTGTGTTCCTCTTAGAGAGAGTGTAATCGGCTCCTTCCGAACTTTAGTCAGTTCCTTACTTTCAGTTGGTAAAGGAGCTTTCTGGAGGAGACTGCTCTATTGTTCCAGCTCTTTTGTATCACAGTGAGGTTCACTGGGTATCCTCTTCTACCAGTCAGGTCTAGTACAGTTACTAGCAATTTTTTTCAGGCCTTGTGCTTGCATGCGCTTTAGAACTAGTTTATTTTCATGGTCCTTTAGCTCATGTTTCTCTGCAGTGGCCTGGCATTTGTCTCGGTGCTTTGGAACAGAGTTCTTGTTCCTGCCACGGTGTTGCCTCAATATTGTTTCAGCCAACACCCTGGCATTACCAAGATATTTTAGTGGGTGTTCTCTGCACTCTGGTGACAGCATTGCCATCAGCACATGAGATACCAGCTCCAGTGCCACGGTTTCACAATAGTCTTAAGGCTGCTCATTGCTTTATTGCCTGAACAGCTGTTTCAGTGCTGACTTAAGCACTGAGATAGGCTCAATCTTCAAAATTGTTTTTTGTTGGCCCTAGAGGTCTGCTCAGGTATAATTTTTAGGTCTGACCTGGACCCAAGCCCATCCAGTCTGAGCCTGAGAGGGTTGGATCATTTTCTGACTCAACTCTTCTGCCTGAACCTGAGTCACTGCCACCACCTCCTGCCCCTGAGGTCTGCTCTCCTCTGCTTGTGCTCAAATAAATTTGTTAGTCTCTAAGGTGCCACAAGTACTCCTTGTTCTTTTTGCTGATACAGACTAACATGGCTGCCACTCTGAAACCTGAAAGGGTCCTGTTGTTTTCCCACCTGACCTGGACCCAATACTTCAGATTAACTTTTACTGTGTGTGGGAATCAAAATAACTTAGATCTTTTCCTTGTGCTAGCTTTCAGGGTTTCACGGTGAAAAACGTTGCATAGACTGCAACATCTATTGCATCAAATCTAATTCAGGGCTTGGTGCTTTTTGTATTTGGAGTGGGCTTGATTGTCTCACATTCAGGTTAATGGTAGGTGTTAGTATTTTGTAGCTTTCTCTAAACAGGATAGGAATTAATATTTTTAGAAGTAATAAAGAATAATTAAAAGTTACTGTAGCCTATGTTAAGCAAAAACTTGCTTTGTTTTTAATAATGGTATGATATTAAGTTTACAGCAAGTTATCAAATGGCTTTAGGCGGTATTACGTTGTTGTTCCTGTCTTTTCCTTCTTTACTCAGCTTTGTTCTTCTGTACCACTCAGGCTAGTTTCAAACCAGTGCTACCACTTCACTTGCAACTCTGCTTCTCTGTTGCACAGAGTAACTCCTGGCATTTCAGAAAGGAAGTGTTCTTTAAGATTGACTTGCATTAGTGGTGCACTTCAGTAATGGCACAGAACACATCTCTGGCAGTTCACACAGCATGTACAGATGTGGCTGTAGGTTATGGTACAGGACTATAATTTTGTGAGTGTTCAGTGGATGCAAGTATAGTTAGTTGCAAAGTAGATTTGGTAATGAACATTTATTTTATAACTTTAAACAAGCCTTGATGACCATTTAATGTTAGGGAGTTAGAGTGGAGAGCTCTAGTACCGATTTATCTGAATTTTAATAGGATTTTGGGATCCAAAACCAGTGCTTTATTTTAAAGTTTTAAAATTTGATTCCGCATTGTGGGATAAGAGTATCCTCATACTTAAAAAAAAAAATAAAATAAAATAATAATAATAATGAGGAGTTAGATCTGCAAAAAGCCAATCTGTATGTTCATTGGGGGGGAAAAAGTATCTTTTTAATCCTTGTCAAGCTAGCTTGTATTTGGATCCTAGTGAAGACAAGGCAGTTATAGTTTTACATGTTTGCTAGGCTCACCCACATGGTTACTTTAACTAGCTAACAAGTTTTAAAATTGAGATTTTAACATGGGTTAATTAACATATGACATGCAACATGGGCAAAAATGTATGTGTTTTGTAAATGGAGAGAAGATCTTACAATATGACATTTATGGGGCTGAATCTTAGCCAGTTGCCCAATGCTGTAATAGTTTCTCTCCCTTTGCATGTGTAACAAAACTTCACCTGGCAAACCCTCCACCAAAATGCATGTTTCTTAATTGTTTTACCCTTGAGTAATTGCAGTTTGTCATTCTAGTTAGGCAACCCATAAAGCCTGATGCATAAATTGGAGATGCATAATCAGTTTCTGTATGAGTAAAATTCTACTTTGTTCCTAGTTTAAACATTTTCTGACATTTCTAATAGCCGTGCTACCTAGGAGATGAGTGTCTTGCTGTTGCAATAGAAGCTGTGTAATCTCCGCATTGACTGCTGCTATGTGATCCCAAATTCCCCGTTCCCACAGTCTTGATTATTTCTTATTTAATTTACCTTCTTCACTGGAAAACTCTCTAGTGTTACCTGTACAGTCATTTCCTATGCAGGTCTCTGAAGTTGCCTCTTAATTTCTTCTGGCTGGTTTGTTATGATCAAGTTATCTCCTGCAGTCTTTGAGTACTTCACAGTGGTGTTGAGTCTAAACCCATTAATGCTTGTAAAGTACTTTGAGAGCACATTAGATATATACAGTAGAAGTGCAAAGTCCAAGTGATGTTAACCAACAGTTGTGTGATGATTTGGCTTTCTGCAAAGAGAAAAAATAACAATATGCAAAATGTTTGGGTACACTTCTTAATATTCATATTGAGGCACCATCAATTGAATATGCTCTGTCTGGTTCTTGCTAGATCTTAGTATCCTCGTCTGCATCTGCCCTTCATTCTATTTTCTGATCTTTTCACAGTGATCCAAAACCAGATTCCATTCTTGAAGAGTCAGGGTAGGCTCTACATGGCCACCTACCTCTTTTATGTTCTCATCACCTACTTTCATTTGTCTCCTGTTGGCTTCCAATTCCATCACCATCATTTATTTTATATCTTACAATGGTGCTGTATTTTGTGCATAGATCTTTCATTTCTGCCTTGAAAGTGTCAGCAGTTTCCCATGTTCATGTGCTGTTTCTGCCAGTCGTGTGACTAGTTTACATTTGATGCAGTTTGGGAGTCATTTTTGGCTTCATTCTGGAACATGAAAATGTCTTAGCCTCTACATTGGACTCCTCCTCTTCTGTCAGACAATCAGCATTCTTTTGTTGAATTCTTAGCTTAACTTTGGTACAAGTTCCATACTGTGTCAGAACATACTGTATATATAGTTTTCTATTCTTCATGACAGTATGTCTCTTCCACTACACTTTAACTACCAGCATCCTATTGGTAACATATCCGTCATTTCATTATGGCAAATCACTGGATTTTTACTATAGTCGACATAATAAAAGGTGACTTACGTATTTTACTGAAACCCACAGCCAGTTTTCTTTGTAGAAGGGACAAGTCTTAAAGTTTACCTGACAGCTTTCTAGCCCAAAGAATGTGGGGCTTGTCTGTGGTGCTGCAGCTGTGTTTTTGTAGTACCATAGTGTAGAAACTTGCTACAATGACGGAAGGAATTTTGCCATCACTGTAATTAATCCACCCTCTAGAAAGATAGTACACAGTACTTAGGATGGATCTTTAACTCTGAGTAATTTCTTTGGTGGGAAAAGATTGTGTTTCACTAAAATCAACTGGGTTTTTTGCATTTTTTTTAATGTTACATTTTTTGTTTGATTATGGACAATTCCCACTGAAGAAGGGACGTTTTTAGTTGGCTAGAAATCCTGTATGTCACTTATTTTTGGGTCTGGTAAGATGTCTTGCTATCTCCCGTGTCTGCTTTTTTTCCTCATGGATCAATGTGTTTAATAGCAATTTCAGCATAGTATGGTATTTAGAAGTATTCTTTCTACTAACTCTTTATGCTGTTATTAAAAACTGTAAAGGAAGAGTGTTGAAAAAGGTAAAAGCATTTAGTTTCTTTTTAAATATTTTTAATTTCTGATAAAAGCTTCTGAAAATATCTATAACACTTTTCATTTTTTATTGAGATAGATATCTCAATATTTGCACATTTTTTAACTGAAAACACAAAACCTAAAATTGCCCAGACATTTTGGTGATGGATGCTTTAGAATTCATGTGTTAATCACTTTGCTCAAGGTATGAGAGAAAACCGGTCATAGTATCTTGCTGTTTCTTATTTTAATAGCTACTTAAAAAAAAATTCAGTAGTACAATAGAGAGAAAAGGTGTTCTATGAATTAAACTAATATTGAGGGCAGTAATGTTTCCAGGGATACAGTACAGTGGGTTTTAGAAAACTAGAAATATTTAGTTTAGAAGCGTTATAAAAAATTATTGATAACTACAGAATTTTAATATTTTACACTCATCAGGTCCAGTGTTCAGTCTTTGCTAGGTGAACTGGTGAGTTAGCATTCAGCATGTGTGCATTTTTAAGGTACAGTAACTCCTCACTTAACGTTGTAGTAATGTTGCTGAAAAATGCGACTTTAAGTGAAATGTTGTTAAGCTAATCCAATTTCCCCATAAGAATGAATGTAAGGGGGGGCGCGGGGTTTGGTTCCAGGGAAATTTGTTTTTGCCATACAGTACAATACTGTAGTTGGGAGGTGCCTCCACCTTACCCCTCACAGGCACAGCCCACTGGGGCTGGAGACAATGAGGCAGGCAAGGAAGCTGAAGGTGCTGTAGGCTAGGAGAAGCACGTTGTGTAGCAGTAGCTTCCCCTACTCTGCAAGCAGCGGGGGTGAGGGTCTCATCCCTTGGCCCACCCACTCCACCCCTTCCCCCAAGCCCTCACTTTTAACCCGCCTCTTCTCCCCACCCCCTTTACTCCACATGCTGCGTCCTCGCTTCTTCTCTTGCCATCCTGCGCGTGGCAGTCAGCAGGCTTGCGGGGGCGGGAGGAGGAGTGAGGACTCAGTGCCAGCTTCCCCCCTACTTCCCCTGCCTCCTGTCTGCCACAATCAGCTGATTTGCGGCATTCAGGAGGCAGGGGAGGGAGGGGGAGCCTGCATGCCGAGTCCTCCCTCCTGCCTCCTGAACACTGCAAGCTAGCTGATTGCTGCAGGTAGGAGGCGGCAGAGGGGAGAAGGGGGAAGGTGCTTTTCCACGAGGTTTGCTGGCGGGCGGGAGGCACTGTGGGAGGGGCGTAGAGGAGCTGATAGGGGGGCTGCCAGCTGTGGACTAAGCAGACAACCAAACGACATTATGGCGAAGCATTCCACAACTTTAAATGGAGCATGTTCTGTAATTGAGCAGGGATGTAAGATCGAAACAACATTAAGCGGGGAGTTACTGTACATGTCATGTGTTCCATGGGCATCAATAAAGGACTGCTATGTTTGTGTGAACTGGGTTTGAGTTTCTTTAGGTGAGTAGTGGAATCTTATTTTTGTTATGGGAAGTGTAAAAATGAACCAATCAAATGTGTGTGATGCTTTGTTTCTTTCAGAAAGATGAAGGTAGTGATGGTAGTTTGAGTGATAGTCACATATCCCCTCCAGCCAAACGTACCTTGAAACATGCTGATCCTGTGTGCAAAGACAAATCAAAATCACGCAGTACTGGGCAGCGAGAGGAATGGAGCATTTCAGCTGGACAGTCCAGGTAATCTGGTGCACTTTTCTTATAGCCTGCATTGTCTTACTTCAGGAGTAAGAACTATGTGAATCCTATGGGTTGTGTTCCTCCTTATGTGACACCACTCTATCTGTTAAAATGGGAATGGTGGAATGTGTTGGAGTCCAATTTTATGTTGTTTGTGCATCCAGAACTCTGTGACTTCATTAGGAGTTCTACGTACTCAAGGAATAAGCAGCTGACCCTAAATTTAGAAGTAGGCCAAAGTACTACGCATCCCATACAGCCACAACTGAAGTAGACATTTTGTTTCGTTTTCTGACCAATTGATTTAATTTTAAGAAAAAGTTTCCAGGTTTAAAGAGGCTCAATTGGATTCAAGTAATTATGCAAATATATGGACACCAAGCAAAAGCCTCAAGCTGTTGTGCCTGGAACAGCTTGTTTGAAAACTGATCTTGGCCCTTGTAACTGCTACTGTATATTGTGTAGGACTAGGCATTCTTTGTTTCATATTGTTTTAAACTCCGTAAGTGAGAGACAGTCATCCTTGTTATTGTTAGCATATGGGAACTACAATAGCTAATTATAAGGCAACACTCCCTAAGGTGGGACACATTTAAATACCAAATTGATTCAAATTGATGTGGATAAGACAGGTGATTATTTAAACTGAGAAATGTATGACTACAGTGTATTATATAGCCTGCTTCTTTCAGAAATTATCTTGGAGCATATACAGCCACCTCTGATATGCTCGTCATTTAGCAGTCTACACCAGCATACACAACAGTTTAGCTGTTAGACAAGATGTAAAGAATACACGGTGGATTGATTTAAGTCAAAGCAATTTAAATCACCAATTTTAATCATGATTTAAAGCAGCAAACTGAAAACCTTTTTTAAAATAATTGATTTTAATCATGCTTTGCTTTTGAACTTTTTAATTATTTTCCTAAAGAAAGATTGATTCTCATTTGTTGGTAACCAATAAAATATGTTGAATTGCAACTATATGTATCCTTTATGCAAAATGTAGTGCTGCTTTTTGCTAATCAGAGTGATACGCTATCTCAACACACATTTATTTAAACAATTACCTAGCTAACTTGAATTTATTCATATTCTTAGCTGTTACATTTTTATTATGTTAAAAATGGTGAATTTCTTATTTATTAGATTAATTTTTTTACTTGTGATTTGTCAAGCTCTCTTCGGATGGAAATTCAAATGCAATTAAAATGCACAATTTTTTTTAATTTTATAATAAACTTCCTTTAATGTGCTGGATACACAAAAAGAAATATCAAAGTTTATCAAAACCTATTTTACATTAAAAATGGAAGTATTATCTATAGTTAGTGAATTGAACTGGTCGTTTCTGTCATCTGTCCTTTAAGATTTTAGAACTAATGTAGGTCTCATTCTTTCAGACCTTGTCTTTTATTGATAGATTGTAAGGGGAAAGCAAGCTTTCCTGCTTTTTCAGTTCCCAGTTGGTCTCTTCACTTTGAATGAACTAGTCATTTAACTAAACTAGTTGAATAAAGTGAAATGAAAAAAATCTTCTCCCCGCACCTGCAGAAGAGGCTACTGCTGTCAAAAACATTTATCATTTCAGAAACTCCAGTTCCAGATGCTTATTCTGTGATTTCTACCAGTCCAGTGGTTTGACTTTCTTTAAAATGGTCAGCAAACATATACTGCTTAATATTATTCTTTTATTTACTGTAAACAATTATAATAGATTATAATAAGTTTCGGCCTACACCTATGTCAATTTCAAATTTAACTTTAAATAGAATACAGGTTTATTTTTAAAAAATAAGTTAATTTAAATAAAATCTGAGGTTTTTTTAATTGATCCTGGAAGAATATCACTTAGGTGAACTCAGTTTGCCTGAAGTGAAATTTGGCCAGGACATTGGGCTAACATCATTGCTCCTTTAAGAAGTCCTGCGATGTGTCTGATGACTGGATCTTGGTCTGTTACAGAAACTAGATTTAAAGTAGAGAACTGAGATGAAAATAAAATTTTAGCAATGGGCTACTTGAACAAGCCCAGAAGATCCATACTTAAAGCCTGTGTGGAGATTCTGCTTTTTGGTATTAAGCAACAAATACATGTGACCATAAAGCCATTACTAATGTTTGTTTGTCAAAAATGCCTGAGAGGGTCATGATTTGCAGATGCAATTCTCCCATGTGTTCCTGTCCATCACTGTGACAAAGTTTTGAGGTCTACCATGGTGAGTCCCTTGTGTTATGAAAAATGTGTACACCTTTCCCAGGTAAATAATAGCAGAAGCCCATTTCCTAGTTAAATCCATCTCTTCAGAAGTAGACATTTTTGCAAGAGTAAAGGGACAGTGAAGCCTGGGTCAAATGATTTCCTTTTTCAGCTGGTTAATTTATTCACTTTCCAACCTAAAATCAGTTGTCCCACCCGCCTTCCACTGTGCACAATAGTTATTGCAGTTCAGTGGTCCTTATACACATTGTAAAGCACTTAAGATCCTTCAGGATGACAGGCGGTATATGAATATAAGTTCTTGATTTGACTAATCTATTTTGATTTTATATGTACTGGTACCAACAGGTTATTTTCAGCTAATATTCTATCATGATTTTAGGGCATTTATACATTTTAATTCTAACAGTATAATTTATGTTTTAATAAGTTTGTATTTCTTATCTGTTAAGACTATCTTTTACTCTTATGTAAAAATCAATACTGAATATATGGTACAATAATTTGTTAACCCATGTAATTTTTGGAAGAGGTTTGTATCATGTTTTGGCTCTCATACCAACTCATTGGGAGTTAACTTTCCTTTAGGAAAACTAACTTTAAAAAAAGAAACAAGAATACTTATGATTGAAGTCTTAAGTAATATTTTTACTGTTGATTTAAGTAAACTTGATGTCAGTCTCTTTCCCTTCAGTTATTAGATTTGTTAAATAGATTTAATTCATAACTTTGCCCTGTGCATTTTTATTGCTTAGTTTTCATTGTTTTCAGTTATCAACTAAATCATTAAGAGCTTAAATGGTGTTTATTTCTGACTAGCAGCAGCAAGAGTACTGTTTCTGGAACTTGTGTGGGGCTTCTTTAACAGGAGGGGACATAAGTGAAGTAGTGGTGCCTATTAGTGGAACAGATATTAATATATCTCTTTCAGTATGGTGATACTAGTTAAAATTGTTTATTAGTATAAAAATAAAATATTACTATAGTGATAAGAACACAAGGACGGGTCAAACTAATGGTCCATCTAGCTCAGTATCCTGTCTTCTGACAGTGGCCAATGCTAACTTCAGTTCCAACTTCAGATGCAAGCCAAATTATTGAGAGCTCTTTTACAAATGCTTTATATTATGCTCAATGTATAACACTTAAGGATTTCTATTTCAAAAGTGTTGGTTTCAGTGTAGCTTTTATGTAGTAAATGAAATGTTGATATATTTTTAATATTTAATATAATTGTTTTCCAGGTTAACGTCTCAGGCTGGTGCTACGTTACCAACTGGACGTAGCTTATGTGAGTGTTTTCCCTCTGGTTATTTTATATTTAATCTTAACTACTTTTAAATTGATGATTCTCAAATGCATATATTTTGACACCTTCATCGGTATGTTTCTCCCTGTGTTTACAAGAAACTGTTTTCTCTCCGATTCCTTCAGATAATTTATTGAATGCTTCCTTTGGGCACGAGTAGGGTTAAGATTCTGTCATGAGTATTTTTAGTAAAAGTCAGGGACAGATCGCAGGCAATAAACAAAAATTCGTGGAAGCCTGCGACTAGAACCCTGCATGGATACAAAATTTGTATCTGCATCCCATTGGCAAATGTGGACCATGGATATAAAGTGGATAGCTGAAGATTTGTGGGGCTCCAGATATAAAATTTGCATCTGCATCTGATTCACGGATAGCCACAGATTAGCAGGGCTCTACCTGCGACCTGTCCCTTACTTTTAGTAAAAATACCATGGGAGGGGGACGGGGATCGGGACAAATAGAGTACTGCCAGGACTGCTGGAGCTTGCAGCTGCTCCAGCCCCATTGCTGCTCCTGCGGGAGGGGCTGACTGCTGCTGCTCCACTCCCAGCTGCTGCTGTGGCAGTGGGGAACCACTACTTCAGTGGGCCTGGGACTGGCCTCCGGTTAACTGTTCTGGCGGGTGGCCCCAGGGCTGACAGCTGCTGCAGCCCTACCTAGAAGAAGTCACAGGGGTCCTGAAAAGTCACTGAATCCATGACGTCTGTGACAGAATTGTATCCTTAGGCATAAGGAGCATCCTCAAACATAGTTCCATCTCTCTTCCCAATTCAGAATTCCCATTTGGTGTCTCCTGGCCATAATCTTGTCTACACTTGCAGCAACGTGTAGGTTATGTACAGCTACACACTGCAGTGAAAGGCTGGCTGTGTCCACACTCACTGTGATGTGTAGCTACACGTGGCAGTGGAAGTCTCTGGCAGTGGGAGGTACTGGGAAAAGGCTGCGGCAGTGGGGAGCTGCTAGAGCCTTTTCTCCTTGCCTCCTCCCTGCCAGTCTCTTATCCTATATTGGAGTTTTTCACTTCAGCAGGGAAAGGCTCTGACAGCAGGACACTACACTGCTCAAAATAGCGGCATAGATATGGAAGACACTACTTGGGTATGTAGAGAGCCGTGTAGGGTATATACCCTAAGGGTCAGGCAGGTCTCTACTCTACTTTCCTAAGCAATGCCTCACTGTCTACACTGGTATTTCTGCCTAAGCTAGCTTGGCGTGCAGTGTACCCTATGTGCTGTTACAAGTGTAGACCTGTCGTTGATCCCAGATTTTACTTTCATGGACTTATTTTGGTCTATTTCTCGCAAGTGATATCTCTAATTTATCCAGTTCCTTTGCTTACCTAATACCTGGCCTTCTCTGGTTTGGCACACTGTTTCACTACTGTTTTTTGAGACCTGCTATGTCTGCAGCTCCTGCCGCCTGGAACAGTATTCCTGTGAATCTTCACCTTAACAGTTTGCCAGTTCATTTCAAATCTCAACTGAAAACGTATCCAGTTTTCATGTCTATAGTTCTTAATTTCTGTCTCCTTTAGTTATGTATTGAGTCTGAGAGTATATTCAATTCCATTAAATATTTTGGTAAATATTAATCACTTTTATTACCGGAGTACCTAAAGAACCAACTAAAAATGGGGCTCCATTGTCTTGGCACTGGACAAAGTAGCATACATAGATTTCTATGCAAAATAAAATAAAATTGTTTTATGTCAGTATAAAACCTTTTGATACTGTACTTAAAGGAAAAAGTAAGAACTGAAACTGTGCGAAGGGTGAATGACAGTCTTAATGTTAACTTTAAAATACTGAATATTTGGTGTTCAAATACAAACTTACATAAATATATATTATTTTATGATACAAGTAAATAGCCCAAATGGCAGAGAAGTACAGTTAGTAAAATAACATTGGTAGGGACTTAAAACAGATACTTCTTATTACAGTAAATGTCAGGATGCATATTCAGGGGGAAACTGACTCTGTTTCTTAATATAATTTGGTTTCTTATCCTTGCTAAGTAATCTGATTATTGAATTCTTGTTTGTAAAAATGTTGTTTCCTGCATTTTGAAGTAGTAATACAAATTTCTCTTAGCTCTCAAAAGCCATTCTCTTCGAGGGGAAAAAAAGGGAGATGGAGACCATGCTTGCATAAACGGAGATATAGAAGTGAGAAAAAGTTGTCGGTCCAGGAAAAACAGATTTGAAACTTTGAATCAGAGTTTATTGTTTGATCAGCTAGTAAACAGGTATGTGTGGATACTTCAGTTGCACACGTCACAAAGCATCTTGATTTTTTTTTAAAAAACAGTTCGAAGGCCCTTTATTGCAGTTCTATCTAAGTGTCATTTCAATAAATGAACAAAAGTAACAACAACGGATGGAAGTTAAGTACATCTTGCTTGTATGGCTGAGTTATAAAATGTCAACAAGTTTGTAGCTGTTTCTTTACCACTTGTTGATAATGAGATACTGCATACAGGATTGGTGTCACTTTTTGACTTTACAGTGCAGATAAAGTTGATCAGAAAGGAAGGCACAGTCTGTTGATCTCAATACGGGAATGGGAGCTAGGAATTCCTTGCTTTGAAAGTGGTTTCCTCTGTGGCCTTGGGCAAGTCACTTACCCTCCCTGTCTCAGTTTTCTCTTCCGTAAAATGGGTATAATATCTACCTTTTGAGAGATTCTGAGTATCGCAGTGTTTGCAAAAGGTTTTAAACGTGAAAAATGTTCTGTAATTGCTAAGTAAGATCTTTATTACTGATAAAAAATGTATTCTACTGAACTTTAGTTTTTCATAGAAACTGCTTTTTTCAATGTGCTCAGTAACTACTTGGTATCAGTTTATAAGTTTCTCTTGAGTTACTTTTTCCCTAATTGAATTTGAACCCCTTTTTTATTCAACTCCTCTTCCTCCTCAGTATAGTAATAGGAAAGCAATCTGCTCTAAAGATGGTAATGTGATAAGATTGTGATACTGACGCCTACATTTGTGTTTACATTGAGCCAAAGTATCCAAAATTATGATCTAGATACATTCTAATCATTGTTCAGTTAGGTTGTGCATCAGAAATACTTATTAGTATTGATTATAAATTCAAAGGAAAAAACGCTTTTGGGTAACATTCTCTCCCTCTTAATGTTAATGGCAAAACCTCCATCATTTCTTCTTATTTTTTATTTTGTATATTAACAGTTCCATTCAGTATAATAGAAGTTGTATAAGGCTTTTTGCAACTTAGAGAAAAACTTAGTATTTACACAAATATACAATTATAAATTGATCTATGGAAATCCCAAAAGCTGTATTGACAAGACTTGCTACTAATTGCTTTCTTCTGCTTTGTGGTATCAGTCACATAACGTGTTTGATGCGTTTCTACTCTTTATTTCTGTCTTTTGTTTTGTCAATTGGTAGTGTTGGTTCAAGTCTCTTACTATCTCATTTAGGTCCAAACTTCTGTTTTTCTTGTATTTTAAATGTGTAATCTGTTTTAGTTGTCCTGTAAAAACCATGCATGATATTAAGCTTTTGTCACTTTTCCTCCTCTCTGTTTTCCTTATTTTATCATCTTGATTTTTAGTTTAATTTTGACTTTTGTTGAAGGGGTTTCTCCCTTCCTCTGTGTGTGTGTGTATGTGTATGTGTATGTTTGGTGGTCACACTACATACTATCAGGTTTGGTGGAAGGGAATGACCATCTTCCAACAAATTCCCAAAAGTTTCACCAGACTTCTAAATAGTTATCTTTACCTCCATTGATTTCAGGATTTCACACTTCAGATTTACCTTTAAAGTGCTGACTGGAAATGATTGAAAGTTAATAACAGTTTCCAACTGTTATGCAGCTTTAGTACATTTCCAGTGGACAGATATCCACTGTACACAAACCTTCACCGCAGTTAGCAATAATTTGACAGTCGTGACAAATAAGTAGATGATTGATTGGGCCTGGCTGATGACTTGTCATCTCCTTCCCGAGAAGTGGTCCGTCCTGTTCAGTCCATAGCACCATCAGCTTAACAACACTTTAAGACATTTAAGGTAAAAGTCCTTCTCTTGAAGAGCTTGCAATCCAATTATACAATGATTAAGTTAAGTGATGCTACAGAGGCAAATTAATGAGCAATGGAGTTCTGTATAAGTCTCTTTCATTTCACTTATTTGGTTATTCTAAAAAAATTCCTTTATTTGTTAGCCCTTGCCTCAGAGAAATGCTGACATTGTATACAGCTTACAGGACTGAGGCACGTTTACAGGAGTGCAGTGTTACTACCTGTGCTACACAGGTTATGCAAATGAAAAGCTTCAATCTCACAGGCTGTCAGTCTGGTGCTTTTCACAAGTATACCATTAGCACTCACCAGATTTTAAAATTAACCCCCACAACTGACAAAGAGAACACACACTTTAAATTATAATTGGTATTAGCGTTTGATTCAAAGCCCATAAAATAATCATTTTTTTTCTTATGCTGACACTTTGTATACTTTTACCCTCTTCTTCCAATTGTCTTTATTACTGCTGACTATTTTTAGTTTAATTGATGGATTCAAGGAGTTGCAGGAGAGACTGAAGTCAGATTTTATTCCATATATAATTCCGGGAATGATTGCAAAGAAACTATATTTTTTAATGTCATGCATTACATAACATTATTTATATGTGTAAAAGTTCTGCAGCTCTTCTATTTTAAGTCTGAATATATGTCTTTTTTTATGTTAAATATTGTGTATATTTAGTACTGCTGAAGCTGTACTACAAGAAATGGACAATATTAACATCAGGCGGAATAGGCGATCTGGAGAAGTAGAACGGCTGCGAATGTGGACAGACACAGAATTTGTAAGTTCAGAATCTGTGGCTATGTGTATTTTTTTATAACTCTCCATACATCAGTTGCCTACAGTATGTTAAAATTCTAAAGCATTTTTTCAATGCTAGCTAATGCTCACTGTTATAAACACACACTGATGCTAGCTAGGTGTATTTAATTTTAGAAAGATATTAATATACCATCCTGTTTGGTCAATGGGAAATTGACTGACGCATTCTCATATTGTGCTAATGTTGTTAAATTGGAGAGGAAACATGGTTTAGTGGTCCGAAAACAGGACTGGGCAGCATGATGGCCTGAGTTCTAAACACAGGCTTTGACATTGACACAATCTGTGGCCCCGGAAGAGTCATTCCTCAATCCTCCTCATTTGTAAAATGAGAATACTTACCCTACCTCTCAGGGTTATTTGTTGGTAAAGCACATGGAAGATGGAAAGCACTACTTAGGTATTATCATTATTATTTGGGCTAACAATGCAGGTTATGAGGAATAGTATAGATTAATGAGCAAATTCATTTTGTTCTAGGAAAACATGGACATGTATTCTCGAGTGAAGAGAAGGCGGAAATCGCTGAGAAGAAATAGCTATGGAATTCAGAACCATCACGAAGTGTCCACTGAAGGGGAAGAAGAAGGCATGGATTGTACAGATTACAGGGCTTCATTTGAAACACTAATGAAAGATACTGTTTAGAAGAAATGACTGTTTAAAATAGCTAGTGTATTGATATGAATAGTGTTGCTTCTCCTTAATAGAAAACAAACAGGGTCATTGGAAATACGCAATATAGAAATTCTGCTCTTTAGCAAAGATTTATGGTGTCCCCAGGTTTCAGAGTACTGCTGAAAAGGATCTGAGAGTTATGGTGGATCACAAATTGAACTAAAGCTTTTGTTTAAAAGAAAAAAATTTGTTAAATTGGCATTACAAATATGGAACAATTTAAACCAGATTTCCTTATCTTAGAACTGAAACAGTTGCCCTAGGTAATGTAAATCATAGTGGAGTGTAAAGTTTGAAACTCCAAACAATTTGGAGGCAATTTAAAAAATAAAAATAATATTAACTGTTATGCTAGTGATTATTTTAGTAGAAACATCCAACTAATATCTTTAGCCTATGTGTTTAGGTTTCTTTCAAAGAGCTTTAAATAGGAATTAGGCTGCAAATTTTAAAGTTGTAATTATTTTAGTATTTTGTCAAATATTTGATTTCTTTTGGTTATCATAGGAATTTTGGGACAATGAAAAGAAGAGCAAAGGTATTCTAGGTTTTTGGAAATCATAAAATTGTACAGTCAGAAGGGATCTAGAGACGTCATCAAGACCAATCCCCTGTGCTGAGGCAAGACCAAGTAAACCTAGGCCAGGGGTAGGCAACCTATGGCACACATGCTGAAGGCGGCACGCGAGCTGATTTTCAGTGGCACTCACGTTGCCTGGGTCCTGGCCACTGGTCTGGGGGGCTCTGCATTTTAATTTAATTTTAAATGAAGCTTCTTAAACATTTAAAAAACCTTATTTACTTTACATACAACAGTAGTTTAGTTATATATTATAGACTTCTATAGAAAGAGATCTTCTTACAAATCAAAATATATTACTGGCGTACAAAACCTTAAATTAGCGTGAATAAATGAAGACTCGGCACACCACTTCTGAAAGGTTGCCGACCCCTGACCTAGACCATCCCCAACAAATGTTTGTCCAGTGTGTTCTTAAAAACCTCCAGTGATGGGAATTTCACAGCCTGTCTTGGAAGGCTATTCCAGAGCGTAACTACCCTCATAGTTGGAAAGATTTTCCTAATATCTATTCTAAATTTCCCTTGCTTTAGGTTAAGACTTTTACTTTGTTCTACTTCAGTGAACATGGAGAACAATTGATCATTGTCCTTTTTATAATAGTCCTTAACATATTTGAATGCTGTTATTAGGTCCCTGCCCAGTCGTCTTTTCTCAAAACTCAACAGACCCAGTTTTCTTAACCTTTCCTCTTAGATGAAATTTTCTAAACCTTTTTTCATTTTATCTGCTCTCCTCTGGATACTCCAGTCCTAAGTGCTGTGCCCAGAAATGAACACTGTACTGCAGGTGCGGTCTCACCAATGCTGAATAGAGCAGGACAGTTACTTTCTATATCTTGCATTTAATACTCTTGTTAATACACCCCAGAGTATTAGCCTTTTTTGTAACTGCATCACATGTCTGACTCATACTCAGATTTTGATCCACTATAACCCTCAGATTCTTTTCAGCAGTTGGCATGGAGTCACAGTTTCAGTACTCTGAATGAAGCTAGTCAGAACTATAGTGCAATGTGTCTCCCCTGGGACACACACTCACCAGGGCAAGAGGCCTCCCCGGCTTCAGTGTGTCCTGGGTTTGACCTTGGAGCAGTCACCACCCCTGTTCACACAGTGAGCTTCCCACAGTGAGTCTACCTGGATGGGACACCTGGGGAAGCCTTACAAATCCCAAAGGGCCATGTACCCCAACTTTGCAGTCAGCAGTGACTCTCTGCCAGTGTTGTAAAACAGAGGGGTTTATTTGTCATTGGGAACATGGCATTGAACAGATCTTGTTAACACAGAAACCAGGAAGTTACAACAAAGTCCATCTTAAGGGGCTCCAGAGCCCTGGGCTCTTCTCCCGACTCCCAGACCAGCAGATGGACTCCTTCCAGCAGCCCAGCCTCACTCATGCCCAGCAGCCCCGCCTCCATGCTTTGTCTCTTTCCCAAGTAAACAGGTCACCTGGTCTCTTTGTTCTCCAATGCCTTTGGCTGGGTCCTTGCAGAAGATGGGCTCTGGCCATCAGTTGCGATGATACAGAGTGTCGGGCATTCTTTTTGCCCAGGCAGGCAGTCAGTAGTCTGGGGGTCACTGCAATGATCACACACTCTTATCCCTTCACCTAGATACTTGAATAATACATTGGGAAAACTGAAGCCTACACACAATATTTAGAGAAAACATTAAGACCATTCTCACTTTGTCACAGCAGTACTACTACCTAGCCATTTTGTAGCTGTGCATTTTATTTTTCTTTTCTAAAGAAAGTATGTTGCACTTATCTTTACTGAATTTCCTCTTGCTGAATTCAGACCAATTTGTCAAGTTTGTTTTGAATTCTAATCCTGTCGTCTAAAGTGCTCGGCACCCCTCCCAGCTTACTGTTAACTGCGTATTTTATAAGCGTACTCTCTGCTCCATTATCCAAGTAATTAATGAAAATATTGAATACTACCAGACCGGGTACTGATCTGTGGGGTCCCCCACAGATTCATATGCCCTCCCAGTGAACCATTGATAACTCCTCTTTTACTATGGTCTTTCAACCAACTGTGCACCCACTGTATAGTAATTTCATGTAGACCACTTTTCTGTAATTTTCTTATGAGAATGTCATATGGGGCTGTGAAAAGCCTTACTGAAATCAAGATATATCACTTCTGCTTCCCCCCGTCCATTGGGCCACTAACCCGGTCAAAGAAGGAAATTGTGTTGATTTGGCATGATTTGTTCTTGACAAATCCATGCTGGCTGTTCCTTATAACCCTATCATCCTATAGGTGCTTACAAACTGATTGTTTAAAAAATTGTTTGAATATCTCTCCAGGTATGAAAGTTAGGCTGACTGGTCTATAAATCCCCAGATCCTCTTTGTTCCACTTTTAAAAGATAGGTACTATGTTTGCCAGTCTGCTGGGGCCTCACCTGTCATCCATGAGTTCTTGAAGATAATACTTAACGGTTCTAAGATTGTTTCATCTAGTGCCTTAAGTACCCTAGGATGAATTTCATCAGGCCCTGCCGACTTAAATACATTTCATTTATCTAAAGTGTTCATTTCCTGTTTCTGCTTGTGTTCCCTCCCCATTTTTTTATTTAATTGTGCTGAGTATCTACTCCTCATTAACCCTTTTAGTGAACACTTCAGCTTTCTTGATGTATAATCAGTTATTAGCTTTCTTTCCTCGCTACTCTTTCCTTCACTATTCTCTTGTTCCTAATGTATTTAAAAAAAACAACACTTGTTGTCTTATCTTCTTCGTCCCTTGCAAAATGTAACTCATGTTGTGTCTTAGCCTTTCTGATTTTGTTCAGACGTGCTTGTGCTGTTCTTTTGTCCTCCATCCTAGCAATTTGTCCATGTTTTCACATCTTGTAGGATTCCTTTTTGATTTGCGTGTCATTTAAGAGTTCCTGATAGAGCCATATTGGTATCTTACTATTCTTCTTGTCTTTCTTTTGCATTGGTATGATTTGGAGTTGTACCCGTAATGTTGTCTCCCTGAGAAACTGCCAGGTCTCCTGACCTCCCTTTTCCCTTAGATTTTCGTCTCATGGAACCTTACCTATTAATTCTCTGAGTTTTTGTTAAAATCTGCTTTTTTGATTTTCACTGTCCTAATTGTGCTACATTCACTCCTCCCTTTCTCCTTAGAGTAAAGAAATCTATCATTTCATGATCACTTTCACCAAAATTGCCTTCCACCTTCAGATTCTCAATGAATTTCTCCTTGTTGGTCAGAATCAAGTAAAAAATAGCTGCCCCTCTGGTTACTTCATCCATTTTCTGAAACAAACAGTTATTCCCTGTACATACCAAGAACTTACTGGACATTTTGTGTTTTGCTGTATTACTTTTCAAACAGATTCTGAGTACTTTAAGTCCCCCACTACTTCTGGGTCTTGTGTTTTGTATGTTTCTGTTATTCTTCAAATGCCTCATCCACCTCCTCTTTTTGATTTGGTGTCTACTGTAGACCCCCTTCCATGATGTCATCCATATTTTTTTCACCTTTTGTCTTTACCCAGAGACTTTCAACTATTCTGTGTCTCAACCTCCTTCTTGAAAGAATATATACACTTGTTCTGAGGTCAACACCGCCTCCCTCTTTCTCTGCCTTGTCTTCCTACCTATACCCCTCTATACCAATATTCCAGTCATGAGATTTATCCCACCAAGTCACTATGCTGCTAGTTAAGTCATAATTTAGCCTAAGCATTTATATTTCCAGTTCTTCCTGTTTGTTGCCCATACCCTTTGCATTTGTGTGTTGACATCTGAGATATTGAGCAGATTCCCATGCTGATTATTCTCTTGTTGCTCTTGAGATCCTACTGTAATTTTCCATGCCTCCCCCTCATAAGGTTCCCCCCAAACATCTAGCTTTTTGTTAGTTGCCTTTTTTATGCTTACCTGTGGGCTTTTGTCACCTGTCTCCTTTGAACCTAGTTTAACTCTCCTCACTTATTTATTTAGCGTGTGCATAGTTGTCTAGCCAAGCAATGGCCTCTTCAGTGGCATGATGCAGATCTTCTAGGCCACCACTGAACCTAGTCAGCAGGCATTCATCCACAAACGTTTATCATCATCTGTGTTGCACCGCAGCTGCACAAAGGGCCGTCACGAAGGCCCCAGCGATACTGGTTAGCTGCACAGAGACCTTGCCCAGTCTGGAACCTGCTCAACAGGGACCATCGGCGACGGTGCAGGTCAAAACCAGGCAGGCAAATTGTGGGGTTGGCGTTAAGGGGAAGTGGTTGGGGATTATAACAGATACCCATTCCTTCCACCAGAGTGTTACCACCCTAACATCCTGGCGTGGCAGATGAGACCATAATGGGCGACATGATGGCAAATGTCCAGCTGGTGTTTAAAAAGGTCATTGTGCAGCGGCAGGCTTGGGTTGGCGCATACTTTCTCCAGTAATTTTCCAGTGACAACCTTTCAGCTTATATGAGGTGGCACAATATTGCTCAGAACTGGAAGCCATGGGAGTTGAGTTGGACACAGGGTGCCAGAGATGATGCACATGGCGGCATGTAACTGCGTATTCACCAGTTTGATGTGTGATGATCAACTCTCAACTGGCGCGCAGTACTCTGCCACCGAATACGAGGTGGCAAGAGCTGATGTCCGCAGAGTTGGAGCAGGAACACCCGATGACAAACGTGGCAGTTTGCTCAGTAGATTGTTGCGCATCTTAACTTTAGCGTCTGTCTTCTTCAGGTGGGCATGGTAATTCAGTGTGCAGTCTAAGGTCACATCTAGATAGACTGGTTCTACTCCATGCTTCACCGTTTGACCATTCTGATAAACATTCAGTTCTCGGTTTGTGCTGGTGTGATGAAGATGGAACAAACTGGAAACTGTTTTTATGACGCTAGGCTGGAGACGCCAAGTCGTACAGTAGTCAGCTAACTTTGTCATGTCCCGGTTTAAGGTGCCATCAAACTCGTGGAATGTCTGGGCCTTGGTACTACAACGTCATCTGCGTAAATGAACTTTTGTGACTCCGTTATTGGCAGGTCATTGATGTAAAGGTTGAACAGGGTTGGAGAAAGCACAGAGCTCTGGGGGGTAACCCATTACTCTGTCGTCTCCAAGCACTTGTCTTCTCCCCCATATGGACTCTGAACTGCCTATTGCAGAGGAACAGTTCGAGTCCTGTGACCAAAGGTAGCAGGACCTGTGATACCTTCACGAGCAGGCCAGTGTGACATACCGTATCGTACGCTGCTGTTAGATCAGTTAAAAACAGGCCCTGTTTTTAAGTTTCTCTGGAAGCCATTTTCAACAAATGTGGTCAGTGTGAGTACTTGGTCACATGTGCTATGGCCTCGGCAAAAGCTGGCTTGGTCAGGGCTCAGAGTTCTTTCCGTGTCGGGTAATATGAGCTGTGGGTGGGTGGGTGAGTTGGCGCTTGAAGATGCTCTTCCTTTTCTTGGTAGGTGGACTCCATCTCCTCTCAGCAGTCCTTCCTGGAATAGCATTCATGGTTGAGAGAGCTTCCTGGTTGCAGAGACGATGTCAATATGCATTCATCTCCAGGATGCATATCCCCCTGTCTGGGACCTTATTCTCAGGCATGAGGATGGACAAGAACACAACCTTCACCCTTACCCTCAGAGCCCTGTAGTCACTGCTGATCTGCTCAGGGTCATACTTGGTAGGATCATTAGTGCCCACAAGGATGAGTGACGTGGGATAGTGGTCAGAGTTAATCAATAGCAATAAGACAGAAGTGGTCCAGAAATACCATCCGACTAACTCCTTTTGCATCACCAGCCATCTGTCTTACCAGCCATTTGGCGCTTGCATGCTTGTTAAAGCCTGGGCCTTACACACAGCTATAATGGGTGACTCAACCCATCACACTCGGCTGCTGTAATCACTGGCCTGTTCACAAAAAATTGTACTGCTCTCTCTTCAAAGAGCCCAGCTAGAGCCCTTCAAAGAGCCCTGCTAGAAAGCAGGTGCTGACTCACCTACCTGCTGGGCAACCTTGTTCAGACAGTCAGTAACCTAGCCTAGATTTCAAAACACAGCATCCAACCCAGAGTCCTACCACACTTGTCAGCAAGTTCCCATCACAGAAAGTGTTTCTCTTTTGTCCCCTTCCCCCATCAAAGTTAGTCAGTAGCAGTAAGACAGACATGCCCCACAAATGCTCACTAGCTGGCTAACTTCTTTAGTCTCCCAGGTGCCTTCATTTTACCAGCCACATGCCTCAAGTAGGTAAGGGATTATTATTAAAGTGAAAAACAAAACCACCCCTCAACTGGGTAAAATAAATGAATTTTATGTAAAACCACTTTATAAATATATAGAAATCTGCTACATTTATTATTGTTATATCCTGCTGATTTTCCAAAAAAATCCCATAGAAGCCAGTAGAGAATTTGGCAAAACATCCTGCAGATTTCCAGTGGTGATTAGTTTGTTCTAATTAGTGAAGAAAATGATCCTTATGCATGTAGAATTTATTTTGTGGATTTATTTTTGGGGAGAGGGTAAAAGACGCAAGGTTGCTGTGAAATAAAGTAATAGAACTATTACATTTTCTTTCTAGAATCTCAAGAAGAAGATGGAGATATAGAAGTAGAAGAGGCAGAAGGAGAAGAAAATGATCGACCTTATAATCTAAGGCAAAGAAAAACTGTGGAAAGGTACCAGGCACCTCCAATAGGTAAGGAATCAGGACCAGAGATGACTTTTCTACTCATATTAGCTGGACTTGCTCTTTGGTAGAGCTCAAAGATACCATAGATTTTTCCATGTTAAGTATTGTAACTGTTTTGCCCTGGTTTCTCTGGGTTACCGAATAAACATTGTGAGATTGTTAAAGCATGCAGTTGGACTTGAGGCAAGTAAGATTTTTATTCCAAGGCCTGCCACAGACTTGTTAAGTGACTTGCCAAAGGTCACGCAGTTCTCCTCTATTGTGTTGCTTTGGTTGGAATAATAAACAAGGGGAGAGAAGTTGGATAATTGCTGTTCATCCCTAAGGGAGCTTCTATGCAGAGTTCCACAGGGTTGCATCATGCTTCTCCTTTTGTGCAACATGTATACGGGGCATCTGAGAAGGTTAATGAGAGAGAGCCTCTGGTATATTCAGTGTGGTGGTGGTATCAATTCTATCACTGTCTAATCTGACCTACCTAGTGCTGTTGCATGCCTGGCTCAGAGTCTGGCTTAGGTGAGGACATAGATAAGAGCTAACTGGTTAAAGCTCAATCAAGATAAGGAGATGGTGATCCTGGTAGGTTGGGGGAATCGGAATGGAAGATACGGTTAGGTTTGTTCCTCTTAGTGAGATTGTGTGCCCACCGTTCATAACTAGTGCGTGTAACTGGGGATAGTGTTGAATCCGCTGATGCTGTGATAAACTGACACAGTAGTAGTCTTTTATGTGCAGTCTTCGCCTAGATACGGTGATTGCAACTATTTCTTTTGGACATAGACCTTGCTGCTGTTCATGCATATATCACTTCAAAATTAAACTACCACAGTGCACTGCACATAAGACTACCCCTAAAAACAACATGGAAACCGAAGCTGTTGCAGAATGTGGTGGCATGAATTCTGCCTATTTGAAAAACCACTTCTCTATCTCTGCTATATTGTGACAGCTGCAATCAGCTGAGGAGTTTGAAAAGAGATGGAACTGGTAATGGAGGCCCCTCGTGAGACCACTCTGTCTTTTTCATTCTTTCCCTTGATCTGAAATAATCCAAATCTTCTGACAGTGAGGGTATGCTGCAAATCCCATTTCTTCATATGGCTTTTGGAGCGAAAGGGTCACAATAAAAGATGAGGATTGTGAGGAAGAGAGATATAGATGAGCTTATTTTCATTATGATTTTATTTGCTGGGTTTTAGGTGAGGTATTTCTAATTTTTGGCGGTCACCTAGAGCTCAGGATAGGCACTTCTTTGTATAGATTTGTTATAAATGAAAGTAAGTGTGTTTTTTTTTGTAAAGTAGATTAAGTCATGTGGTTACCCTTTTTGTATTTATTTGATGTTTCAAGCCTGTTACCTTTTTTCTCAGTGCCAGCTCATCAAAAAAAGAGGGAAAATGCACTGTTTGATATTCACAGATCTCCTGCAAGAAGAAGCCATATCAGGTAAATGTCACAAGCTTTTTGTAGGTAGAAGATATTTGTGTTTGTTCAGCATATTTTGTTAGCTGTTTATTTTGAAACTTTCTGTCTCTGGGTGATACTTATTAAACCCAAAGAATCAGAAGTAAGGCTCTCTCCTGCAGTGAGCTTCATGTAGGTGGACTCCTGTGTTCATCCAAAACTTATGAAAGATAGAAAAGCTCATTTCAGGTTTGGGGCCTAAGTCTCTCTTTTTTAAAAAAATCTCTTCTGTTTGTAACCTGTTATTTCTTGTTTTATCTGAAAATAATTGAAGACCAAGTTAGCTAAATTTTCCTGTAATTAATAAAAAGAAGTCAGTATAATAGCATCAGGGTGTTACAAATAAAATGATTGCAGAATACCTTCATGGGAAGATGGTTAGTTAATCTGAATAATAGTATGAAGTAGTGTAGTGTGAAAGAGAGCTTTTAATTGCAAAAGTATACAGGAATGTTAGGAATTACTAGACTGGAACAGACCCAAGGTCCTTCTACTCCAGTATCCTGTCTATTGACAGTAGCCCAGCACCAGATGTTTCAGAGGAAGGTGTAAGAATATTGCAGTAGGTGGATTTGGGATAACCTGACCTCAACATAGGTCTCATCCTGTTCTTAAGTCCCGAAGCACAAGGTTTAATATCCCTTCCAAGATTATATTAATCGTAACAAATCTAGATATTCTTGATAGCCTTATAAATATCCAATCCCATATTGAATCTTAAGTACTTGGCATCAACCGCTTTCTCAGGCAATGAATTCCATAGTTTGATCACATGAATTGTGCCTTAGGATCACATTCTGATTAGGAAACAAATGAACATAAAAGTCATGGTTGTATCCTAATGCCAAGTAGAAGTTCTGTGTGATTAACAGTCTGCTCAGGAGAGGTCCAGGACTGGAATAGCAGGTACAAATCAGGGTCTTTGAAAGAGTTGTGTATTTGTATACTGTAGCAGTCTCTAATAGTGCTATATTAGGGTATGTCTACGCTTCAATAAAACACCCATGGTTGGCCTGTGTCAGCTGACTTGGGCTCCTGCAGTGTAGATGCTTGGACTGGAGCCTGGGCTCTGGGACCCGATAGTGCCAAGCCTGAACATCTACACTGGAATTTTATAGTCCCACAGCCTGTTTTGTCTTTTAAAGCAGCAAATTTCCCTCTGTATTGAAGAAACAAAGGAAACAAAATACAATTTTAAAAAAAAAAAGCAGTCATTTTCTGTTCTGTTCTAGTAAATATTTCTTCCAAGTAGAGTTCATCTAAATTTCAATAAACAGAAAAGATTTTCTTTTAAATTTTATTTTGTTTTTTTGACTTGCTCTATTGCCAGGTAAAACTGGTGTATAGTAAGTTGAACTCCAAAGCCTTGAGCAATTTTTTTGTAAACTTAGGCACACAATTAGAGCCTGACCTTTAGAGTTTGTAAAAATGAGCTTTCTATGAACTGAAATTAATAGGATATTTTTTTAAACAAAAAGGCCTCCTGTTTGCAACCCAAATATAGTAGCATGATCCTGTTCTACCTTTTAAGTGAAATGAAGTAGAAACTGATTGTAGACCACATTGAAATTGATAGTTTTCTTTTTCTTGTCCACAGAAGAGCAGAGAGTGTGAATACGGGAAACAAATAAATAATGCTTAAAATAAATAATGCTTAAAATTCTTTCAGTTTTAATAATTTCCTGTGTTGTAAGATGAAAAAATGTGGTTTTTAAAGATCTGATTTTAAAAAGGGTTTTGTCCCATTAGTTCCAGCCAAGTTATTTTATCAAAATTTTATTTAAAGAGAGAGAGCAGTTTTTGAACAGATGTTCTTCTTTGAATAGTGTCCCAATGGGTGCTCCAATTTGGGTGTGCTAACTCTCCTTAAGCCTCTTATCTGAGATTTCTCATAGCAGTGTCCCTTTGGCCTGTGTATGCGTGCTAGTTAGGCCTGTGCCCCATGTCTTCTTTTACGTAGTACTGCACTGACGAACCGCCTCAGTTCCTTCTCAGCCACCTCAGCCTGAGACGGAGCTCTGGCGGTTATCCCCATTGAGATTTCCTCAATTTTGTCCTCATTTCTTATTCTAGTAGTTAGTTGTTGTAGTTCTTAGCATTAGTTTAGTTCAGTGGTTCTCAGATTGTGGGTCAGGACCCCAAAGTAAGTCTCAACCCCCTTTGAATGGAGTTGCCAGGGCTGGCTTAGACTTACTGAAGCCTGAGCCTCACTATCCAGGGCCGAAACCAAAGTCAAGGGCTTCAGCAGTGGGTGGCAGAACTCAGGTTGCAGGCCCCCTGCCTGGGGCTGTAGCCCTTGAGCTTCAGGGTTGGTCCCCCCTGCCCGGAGCAGTGGGGCTTGGGCTTTGGCACTCCCACCCAGGGCAGTGGGGCTTGGGCAGGCTCAGGCTTCGGTTCCCCCTCCTGGGGTTGTGAAGTAATTTTTGTTGTCAGAAGAGGGTCGCGGTGCAGTGAAGTTTGAGAACCCCTGGTTTTAGTTATTTAGTAAGTAGTAGAAGTTTTAGCTTCCTAGTTTTGAAAATAAAAAAAATAAATTCTCTATTATATATTGTATTTAGATAGATACTAGTTAGTAGTGCTTGTTCACTGGAATGTTCTACCCAGTTCTCCCAGCTTCAAATGGTGTCTGTTGTGCTGGGAGGTGATGGGCACTCCTGCTACATCTGTTGCCTTGGGAAAACACACATCTGTTTGGCACTGAAATCCAGAGCAAGAAAAAGCAGGGAGATAAAACATTGTCTCCTCATAACTGAGAGCTCTCTATGCCTGGCTTGTGACCTGGGCCAAGAGTTCTCATCTGTACACTGGTCTCCAAGAAAATTTTCTGCCTCCATAATATCGGAGCCCCACTCCTCCAGAGCATCTAGGAGGAAGACGCAAGACTCCTCTCAGAAGTCCTTCGAGGGCCATGCCCTGGGCTCACCAGATAGGGAATCTGCCTCTAAAAAGCCGAGATTCTGTGTCTTCAGTCACTCTGGTACCATCTGTTCTCCATTTGGGTACCCATGAGGCTGCTGGTTCCTCAGGTATCCAGGGCACCGTTAGACTGAAAGACTGCAAAGCTTTCTTTAATCATTAGTACTGTTAGCAGACCAGGATGGCAAGAAGAACTCTTCCTTGATATTGAAGAAGCCCTCTTGGGCTCCTAATACACTTACCTTGGAGCACCCAAGACCCACGGTACTGTTAGCGCCCTCAGCCACCATCACTTTGGTGGAGACTGCAGACTCAGTACCCATGACACACTCACAAGAGTTCCATTTTCTCTGAGACCTGGCTGAATCTGAGACATCAGATTTTCTGCTGCTCGGCTCCAACATGCTGTCAGTACTGAGAACTTCAGTATCGTCTGAGGTTCACCTGGTACCAGTGGTTTCACCTCAGATCTCCAGGCACTCCATTATTCCAGAGTGAGTTTGAGGAAAAGGATGCTGATGAAGACCTTGCCTTGGTGTCTCAAATATCAACTCAGGGTTCTCTCACTCCTATAGAGGCCTCTTTCCAGAAGTCTCTGATGAAACTATAACTACTCATGGTAAAAAATTTGCAACCAACATCGCACTGGTATGAGCACTTGTGGGTGTCACCTCCACCTTATGCACCTCCTTCTTGGCCATATTAGGACCTGTGGCTGGCCTATTGCCAACCATTCTACAGGGCATTGTGCATCAATAGGCCCTACCAAATTCATGGTCCATTTTGGTCAATTTCATGGTCCTAGGATTTTAAAAATAGCATTTTTCATGATTTCAACTACTTGAATCTGAAATTTCACAGTGTTTTAATTGTAGGGGTCCTGACCCAAAAAGGAATTGTGGGGGCTTGCAAGGTTATTGAAGGAGGGGTTGCGGTACTGCTACCCTTACTTCTGCGCTGCTGCAGATGACGGTGCTGCCTTCAGAGCTGGGTAGCTGGAGAGTCTGCAGAGCTGAGCTCCCAGCCAGCAGCCACCAAAGAGCCACCACTAGTAGCTGCACAGAAGTAAAGATGGAATTATATGGCATTGCCACCCTTCCTTCTGTGCGGCTGCTGGCGGGGCACTGCCTTCAGAGAGCCAACAGCTGCCACTCTCCAGCCACCCAACTCTGAGGTCAGCACAGAACTAAGGGTTGCAATACCACAATCCCCCCTAAAAGAACCTTGCAACCCTCCTACAACTCCCATTTGGGTCAGGACCCTCAATTTGAGAAACTCTGGTCTCCCCTGTGAAATCGGTATAGTAGAGGGTAAAAGCGTGCAAAAGACCAGATTTCACGGACTGTGACTTGTGTTTCATTGCTGTGAATTTGGTAAGGCTGTAATCATCACTCCTCAGAGAGAGGCAACCTGCATCACTTGCTCCCTCCAGGAGACATGACCCTCAAGCGGAATCTTTTAAGGAGCAGGCCACTGATACTGATGAAGAGGTCTCTCCTAATATTTCATCATTGTCTCTCGATGAAGCTGTTATGATTCTTCCTCCATCCTTGGTGGATGATTTTAAGCACTTCCAAGTTCTGGTCAAGAGAATTGCTGACTCCTTGCGGTTCTCTTTCCAGGAAGTTAAAGAACCTCATCATAAGCTGGTTGATATCCTCTATTCACCTACCTCTGCCCACTTAGCTTTGCCTGTCAATGAAGCTCTTCTGGACGCAACGAAGATCATCTGGCACACTCCACCTGCTGCATGCAAGAGAGTGGATAAGGGCTATTATCTTCCAGCAGAGGACTCTGAATTTTTATTTTCTCATCCCTCACCTAACTCCTTGGCAGTCGATGCAGTTAATGAACATGAAAGGCTGCACTATACTAAAAACATGCCTCATGAAAAGACCACAAACGTCTAAACCTACTGAGGAGGAAATCTTATTCCTCAGTGTCCTTCCAATTTAAAATTGCCAATTACCAGATGCAAATGGCAAAATTCAACCACGAAAATATACCACAACTCTTTTGTTGACCAGTTACCAGGAGAGCTCAGGGATCAACTTAGTGCAGTTGTTCTGGCAAGCAGCTGGCCCTCCGCAATATGTCTACAAGCGTCCCTTGATGTTGCTGATACTGCCGCCCATCTGATTGCTACAGTGGTAGTTATGAGAAGGACTTTCTGGCTTGAACTATCTGGATTTCCAAAAGGCATCCAGAATATGGTGGAGTACCTTCCTTTTGATGGGTCTAAGTTGTTTGTGGACAGCATGGATAAATCTCTGCAAACGTTAGACTCTAGGGATACCTTACTTTCTCTTGGTATTTATACACCCACCTACAAGAGAAAGCTCAACAGTCCCAGACAGCTCAGAGATCCCATCCTGCTCAATTCCTTACCTCCCAGAAGCCATGTGAACAGCATCAAAAGACACAGAGATTCCAGTGAAGGAAACAGTCTACTTCTGAGCCTCCCACATTGCACCCTTCCACCTCCAAGCAGAATTTTGACAGGCCTGAACTACCATCCTCATCCTCTCCAGCTGCACCAAGTCACCTGCCTTGACCATCTTTACCACTTCAGGAGCACTTGGGAGTCAGTCACTACAGACAAGTGGTTTTTGGAGATCATCTCAACAGGATACACCATCCGCTTCAACCAACAAACCCCCATTCCCTGTTGCTCTTCAGAGACCCCTCTTAGGAGAGCTTGTTTCTTCAAGAAATAGACTCTCTCACACTTGGGAGCTATAGAACCAAACCCTGTGCACTACAGAGGAAAGGGATTTTATTCAAGATATTTCCTGGTATCAAAAAAGTTTGGAGGTTGGAGACCTATCTCAGATTTGAGGCCATGCAGCACTGTGTGAATGTGCACAAATTCAAAATGGTGACTTGTGGCGATTATCTTGCCACTGGAGTAAGGGGATTGGTTTTCAGCCCTAAACCTTCAAGATGCATATTTCCATACTGTGATCCACCCATCCACAAACTATTCTTGCTCTCTGAAGTGGCTGACAACTGACTGCCAGAAAACAGGGCAGACATCCCAAGCTGGTGGTATGTTCTTTAGATTTCATCAAGCCAGTAACTAATGTCGTCTTAGCTTATGTGCAACATGCCTCAGGTGGCACACGAACAGGATTCATCACGGAATTTGGTTTGCTGGTTGGATCATTAGCTATACCAGTCTCACTATGGAGTCACAGCCAATCCCTTTAAACTCTCCAGTCTATCTTGCCATTCAGACAAACTGAACTTGGTGATAATGGTCAGTTAAACCAAAAATCACACCACATCAGGTTGTTTCCAGTCCCAAGAGACCAGTTGCTTACCCCAGATTAATTGGTACTCCAGATCTTAAAACAAAGACAACTCTGGCAGCCAGTTCTATAGTAAATTAACTAAAGATTTATTAGCTAAGAAAAGAAAATGAGTTATTGACAGGTTAAAATAAAAAAAAAAAATATGGGGATATACATATCTCATAGACCTGGAAGGGACCCTGAAAGGTCATGGAGTCCAGCCTCCGGCCTTCACTAGCAGGACCAAGTACTGATTTTGCCCCAGATCCCTAAGTGTCCCCCTCAAGGATTGAACTCACAACCTTGGTTTTAGCAGGCCAATGCTCAAACCACTGAGCTACCCTCCCCTCCCTGGGTGAGTCACAGTTTCTAATTCCAAATGGTTGCAGTCTTTTCAGGGTACCCTGATTGTCTCTGTAGACCTTTTGATTTGCATCTGGTACATTTCTCTATAAGAGCCCAGGCAATCCAGAGATGAAAGATCTTATAACTTCTTCTGACAGAAAACCAGCTGATCCCATGTGGGCTTTTCCTTTGATGGCGGTGCGTGAGGAATGCACTTTGAGTTTTTGACCTCTGGTTATCACACACAATGGCCACTTCCTTTGGAATTAGCACTTTTCTGTTGAGGTCCTTCATTAGCATTACACAGTCCTCCTCTGATGGGTTATTTTAGTTACAAGGGTATACACAATGTTAATGTTTGCTACTACATTATAACAGGATGAGTGAAAACAGCGCAAATAATGTTCCATTAGTTTCATGAAGTCTAAACATCAAATGCACTCTTCTACTTTCAACAATCCCTTTGATCTATAGTAACATAGAATTGAATTGGACTGAATACAGTCTGGTCTGCCAATGTCACATCTATGTTTCACTGTTGGCCCGGACCACTTTCAGTACTGAGTGCGCACCCCTTTTGACTGTCGTCTGCCCCAAGTCGCTTTTCAAAAGTTATATCAGAAGTAGCAGTGCAGCCATTGGAAATGTATTTTAGGAGTCCCATACCTGGACAAGTGACTGCTGTAAGGTCGCTCCCTGGAACCGATGGCTCAGTTAACTTCTGAGGTGATAGATCTCTTCCACGAATTTGGTGTGCAATTGAACATTCAAAATGTCACTTTGACCCCTGTGCAGGTACATCTTGATTCAGTAACAGGAAGACCCTACCTTCCTCTGCATAGTTTTGTGGCCCTTTCCAGCATAGCCAACATAGATAAGTTCAGTCCCCAGACTCCAGTCAAGAATAGTCTTCAATGGCATGTGGCAGCCAGCACCTTTTGTCATAGAACATTCAAAACTCAGAACGTGCTGTCTTCAAGGGTGTCTCAGAACTGTTTATTCACCAGACATCGTTTAAATATGCTTCTTTTCATACCCACTTCTGTAAAACAATCCCTCAAATGATGGAAAGACCATCGCAATGTGTGTGCAGGAGTTCCATGTGCACATCCTGCCACAACAGACAGTCATCATAGTGATGGGTGCCTCTCTGCTAAAGTGGGAAGTGCATCTAAACACTCTCACGACCCAGAATGAGTGGACATTGCAAGAGATCATGCTGCTACACAACCTCCTGGAACTCAGAGCAGTAAGATGCCCTATCTTCAGTTTTTACCATTTATCAGGGTCAAACCCATAAAGGTCATAACGGACAACATATCATGCATGTTTTGCATCAGTTGGCAGGGAGAAGCAAGATCCCCCTCCTTCTGCACCAAGACTGTCAAGCTTTGAAATTGGTGCATATGCAACCAGATAGTCATCAAGTGGCCTGTCTCGCGGGGGTTGAGAATGTGACTATGGATGAACTCAGCGGGTGCTTCTTCCAAGACCATGAGTAGGAAATAGACCCCAGCATATGACACCACATATTCCACCAATGGGGCACCCCTCAGATAGACTTGTTTGCCATAGAGTTAAACAAGACATGTACCCAGTTTTGCTCAAGAGGTAGACTGGGTCACAAATCCTTGGGGGATGATTTTCACCTTAGCTGATCGTCAGCTCTCCTGTGTACATTCCCACAAGCTCCTCTAAAAGCAAAAGTTATGCTCAAAATAAAAAGAAAAGACAAAGCCAGAGTCATACTAGTAGTTATGACTTGGCCCAGACAAATGTGGTTTCCTTACCTGATACAGTTGGCTGTTTAGTCACCAATCACTCTTCATGCTGCTCCTCATTTCCTCTCCTAGGAAGGCGGGATGATCCTTCACCCCAATCTCACAGTGCTGCTTCTCAAAACATGATTGGTAGATGATTCACAGAATTAGAGACTTACCTGCTCCGAAGAAGTAAAAAGAGTACTACTACAAAGCAGGAAACAGTCTGCTTGCTACACAGACTCTTAAAAATGGACAAGATTTTGTTACCCATTCTTGGAACCAGGCAAGAAATAAACAGACAAAGGTCGAATTCAAGCAGCACTGAGGGTTGATTTGTTTCCCTTATTTGTGCAATTATACTCAGACTGAAACACAACTCATTCATGTTGGCAGACTGCAAGTGCAGGTGTTGGTTTTGAATTTGCAGGTGGCTGAGACTGGCCAGGCATCAGCTGCCCGGAGATAGACCACCAGGCGACAAGAGTCCCCAAAGTCCCTTCGGATCCGTGGAAGGGCTTCCATTCCGTTCCCAAATTTAGCGTGCTGTTTCATTTCCTTATTGGTACCCTACCTGAGTGCCCATCTCGAGATTTATACCTTTACCAAGATAATACCGTGGTTCCATGAATGACGGTATTTGCTTCTTTGTTTTGCCATTGGCTGTCACGTTCACTGTCTGTCTCTCTCTTACATTAACTGCATGAATACAATTGGTAATATAGAGCAATGCAGCTTTAAGCAAGCATCTAACATCATTGGGGAGCTTCCGCTGCTTGTGACTTTATAACAGCATAGCAGGAAACTGTGCAGACTGCACTTGAAAGTTCTAAGGCTACAGATTTGTCTGTTGGTGTGACCTCATTGTTGTAAAATATACTAGACTACATCCGGACTCAAAAGTTCAGGACTATTTATGAGCTTCATAAGAGTCCACCTGGCAGCCATCATGGCTCTCCTCCCAACAGAGCATTATTTTTTTTTTTTTTGCTGATCCAACATCAGCGAGATTCCTCAGGGGACTTGGAAACCTCTATCCACCAGTCCAGCTCCTGATTGGGACCTCATTCTGGTCTATAAATGCCTCAGGAGACTACTGTTTGAGTTGATGGCTACCTGCTCACTGCTCTGTTTATCAGTGAAGAAGGCATTCCTGATATCCATCACACTGACATGACAGATTGGGGAAATAAGGGCCCTGATGGCATGCCCCCTTTTACAGTATTTTTTTTTTTTTTAAGGACAAGATCACACTGCAATCCCATCCCAATTTTTTACCTAAAGTTTCTTCTGAGTTTCATATTAACCAACCCATTCATCTGCAAGTCTTCCAACCCAGACTGCATCTAGATAACCAGGAGGCACTGCTGCATACCCTGGACATCAGGAGAGCCCTGTCCTTCTGTTTGGGTAGGACAAAACCCTTCAGAAAGACCCACAGATAATTTGCTTGCAAGCAGATAAGTCAAAAGGGTCTGCAATCCCTAATCAAAAACTTTCCAAGTGGATATCTGGCTCCACAAATTCTAGCTACGAATGGTGTGATATTCAAACACCTCTGAATATACATACTCATTCTACAAGGTCCATTTCCACCTCCATGGCATTCCTCAAGAATATTCCCATATTGAGATATGTGAGGCTACTGCTTGGGTGTCTATACATACGTTTGCTGAACACTATGCTATAACTTGTGACACTGCTGATACTGTGTTTGGCTAGGCTGCAGTTTCTTTGATACTGGACTCTACTCCGAAGCTGCCTCTGCCTTAAAGGGAATTTCTTGGTATTCACTAGAGTGGAGCACCTACAGGGATACTACTCAAAGAAATGATTACTCACCCTGTGCAGTAACTGTGGTTCTTCAAGATGTGGGTCCCTATCGGTGCTCCACTATCCATCCTCCTTCCTGTCTGCATTGGAGCTCTCTGCTATGGAGCTTTGCGGTAGAGAAGGATCTGAGGTCGGTTGGCCTGTGCAGTTCTGTGTAACAATGGCATGAGGCTGACTAGCATGCATGTGCAGGACTAACAAACTCTTCTATGAGAAATCTCCGATCAAAGGTGCGGGGTGTGCTAGCACACCTAGAGTGGAGCACCCATAGAGAGAGACATCTCAAAGAACCACACTTACTGCATAGGATAAGTAACCATTTCTTCTCTGTACTTTCCTTGTGTTGGTAAGAAAAAAGACAGGTTGGAGGCATTATATATTTAAGCCATCATCCTCTTTAAGATGGTATTAATTTCTCTTAGAGTCCACGTTTATGGCAGGGATACCAAAGACACTGATCACTGCCTCCCTGCAACTTTTTCTGGTCTGTTTTGCCTTTCCATTTTATCTTGTTTAATGCTGTTGTAGAGTCTTCCATAAAAACTCACTATAGTGACATATTTTGCTGTCTGATTTCTCTTGGTGATCAGACTGTTGAACTTGGCTGGCTTTATTTGTGTCTCAGCTAGAATAGCTGAACAAATGCAGATGACCATATTCATATAGGTGATAGAATTCTATATCCCCTGAGAGATCCTTGAGAATTACATCTCTGGCTACTCTGTCCAGCAGCCAGATGTTTCTGTTGTTCCATACAAATTATAAATGAAACAACTTTTTTTAGCAGTCGAAATTCAAACTGCATTTGTCTATTTTTATATGTTTATGTCTAGGATATAATACAGCTCCCAATCTTTTCAAAGAGTTCTCTAGATTACAGTACTAAAATGAAGAGAAGTTACCTGTATGGATTTTGAAGAATAACCTGAATTGCACATTTTATTTTTCTTTATTTCAGAATTGCAAGTACAATATAAACAATTTCTAAATTTTTTTTTATATTCAGTATGAAAAGCATTTAGAAAAAGAAACTAACTATAAGACTTATAAGAACTTTGGAATTTACAAAGAAGAACTTTAAATAGCTAAGATGTTACACACTCGATGTTTTTGTTCTTTTAGCTTCAGAGAGAGATGAGCGATGTAGCTTGGAGGTTTTATCAGATGACAGGTCTATCTGAAAATGTTTGATATTATAGCTCACTTTTTTCCATTTTGATGATATGAAATGAGCCACATGTCCCTAGGGCTTTCTTCCCTCTCAGAAATGTTCAAGTTGGAATCAGACATTAGTGGAACATATAAGAAGACAGAAATTTCCCTCAGATTGTTTTGATATGTCAACTATTTATGGAGAAAAAGTTGCTAAAATGTCTGCTAGACTTGAACAGTGCCGTTACATAAATTCTTTTTATTTTGTTTTAACATTTTAAAAAAAGTGAAATACATTATTAGCTACATGTTTATTTTGTTCTTTAAATAGGAGAAAGAAACATGCCATTCATAGCAGTGATACAACCTCTTCAGATGAAGAACGCTTTGAAAGGAGAAAGTCTAAGAGCATGGCCAGAGCAAGGAACAGGTATCACAACTTGTTGAGTCTTTTGTGAGGGCCAGTTTATATGGGCCTGGCAGGAACAAGCAGAATTATGGTGTAATATTCTAGTTAGTGTAAAAAGCGATAGTTTGATTCAGCAAACTATTTAGAAAAGTTCTTTTGCCTATGAAACTTAAATAAATTTAACTTGCAACAGAAGAATATGGGGGGGGGGCTTGTTTTAGTTACTGAACAAATATTACAATATTATTTCTATTTCTATATCTATATGAAATATACAAATATATTACCATATATACTTGATCATAAACTGGTTCATTTATAAGCCGACCCCCCACCCCTCACCGATGGATAAGTAAAAATTGAAATTTTTTATAACCCGTTCATAAGCCGACCCTGTAAGTCAGGGGTCAGCAAACTTTGGCTCCTGGGCCATCAGGATAAGCTGCTGGTGGGCTGAGATGGTTTTTTTACCTTGAGAGTCTGCAGGCACGGAGGTAAACCTAAGTAAACAAAGTGTCCCGGTGCACCAGCTTTTTACCCTGATGCGCCGGCACAGCAACTGATGAGGAAATTTTTTGTGGGGGAGAAGCTGGGAGTCAGCGGAGTAACCTTTGTGACCACCCCCCACATGAACCCACCCTTAGCCCGCGACCCCCACAATCTCCCAATCCCATCCCTTCCCACCTTATCTGGGGAGGGCCAGGGGAGGATGTCTCTGGCTTGCTCCGGTGGGCCAGACCTGGCGGTGCAGCCGCAGCACGCTCCAGCAGACTGGGCTGGGCGGCATGGCTGCAGCATGCTCTGGAGGGCGGGGCCAAGCGTCACGGCTGCAGCTTGTTAGCCATGGAGCTGGAGCTGTTCTGGAGGCTGTGGGGAGAGCAGCGTGACCAGAAGCGGAGAGACTCTGGCCCCTCCTCTTCCCTTCTGGCTCTGCTGGCTGTGCTGCCTCTCTTGGTCCCTCTGTTGAGGGGAGGGGCTGTGTCCCACCTGTCTCTTTCTATAGCCATTCATAAGCTAATCACCTTCTCTGGTGCTTCCTTTTTTTACTTAAAAAATTCAGCTTATGAATGAGTATATACGGTAATTGTTTTTCTTTACTGCTGCTTTCTATGAACCCTTCCTTACCACTTTATATTTAAGTAACTATGATTGCTTAATTATAAGGCTCTTCTTTGTTTCCATGTTTTCACCTGGTTGGGTTGGGTGTTCTCTTTGTTGGTTAAGAAATATATCTTAGTACAGGTTTGTGGTTGGGTCTCTGCTTCTTGAATCATAAAGTTATCTTCACTGTATTTTAGGAACCTCTTTGTACGTCGGGGTGTCATTACTAAAGAACACTATCTTAGTCATTCTAGTCCTCTTTAATTTTGATTACTTTGACAGCCCTGGCCTGTATGGTTTTTCACTATTCTTCATCCTTAGTGATCGACAGGAGAGTGTCTACTTCTGTTCTTTCTTTTTCATTCCTGTTATCTTAACCTAATGACCGCTGTTATTGAAAATTTGCTTTGTAGTTTTAAGAATCATAATTTTAGATATATTGGATTAAGTTGAAGGAGACAGGAACAAACTTGTTTAGCATGATGTTGATTTTGCTTGAGAGGGATAGCTGCACTAGTATCTATATCTTCTAGTTCTGACAGATACAGCCATCTTTACTTGTTTTATTGCTGATATATTCAATATCAACCGAAATTGCTTTCATTTGTCGAACAGATGTCTGCCTATGAATTTCAGAGCAGAAGACTTAGCCAGTGGAATTCTGCGAGAACGAGTAAAAGTTGGTGCAAGTTTGGCAGATGTTGATCCCATGATTCTTGACAAATCGGTAAAATTTGTTAAGACTTGTCTCTTTTTTTTTTTTTATAACTATGCATTTGAGATAATGAAGATTAGTCAGAAATCCGAATTGGCAGCTTAATGAAAATCAGAGTTGAAGTGAATGCAAAATAAGCTTTCAATGTGGTGTTGTTAACTAGTCTATCTGTTCACCCAGTGATGTCCATTTACCAATTTTGGGCCAGAAAGCACTTGCTTTTAGTCTGTGTGTAATTCTCTGGTGAAATACATCATAAAGAAGCAAACAGGTCATATTGACAGTATATATTTCTTCTGCTGATTATCTCTAAAGATAATTGCATTTCTAAAAGTCAGTGGATTCTTATTTGAATTTTTATGTTTGAGAAAACTTGACTGTTTTAGTACATTCATTTTTGCATACATGTTATGTAGTTACATACATATTTGCATACATGCTATGTTAAAAATAAAAAGTTGTTGCTTTACATGTTTTGTATGTTCTTAGGTTCGTTTTGATAGCATAGGTGGATTGAGCCATCATATCCATGCATTAAAGGAAATGGTAGTGTTTCCTCTTCTCTATCCAGAAATCTTTGAAAAATTCAAAATACAGCCACCAAGGTAGGTGGATTTATTCTTTGTTGCTGTTTTTTTTTTTTTTTTTTTTTTTTTTTTTTTTTTTAAATTTCATTGCACCCCCTAAAAGTACTTAATAGGATAACATGTAGAAGACCAGTCCTTTCTCTGAAGAGCTCACAAGGTACATAGATGGATAGACAAATGAGGATTATACCATACACGAGTATTAGAGAGGCAAGAAGATGTGGATTATAGAAATAAATTCTGTTTTACTTTCAGGTGGCAGATGTATCTCTTTGCGGTTTAATTAGAGAAATTTTTTTTTTGCAGGCTGCTGCAGAAGTGAACTTTTTGTTTTCAGTGTGAGGTGAGGTGAGGGTTGGAGGTTTGACATTCATTTTGGAAGCATGTTTCCAGTCATAATCAGCAGCATGACGACATGGAGACAATTCTGGAAAAAGGAGACAAAAGGGTTATTGAACTAGTATCATTGACAGAGCAGGGTTGAGGGGACACTAGAAGAGACCAGATGAGACAATTAGTCAAGGCTGTGTGTGATACAGGGCCTTGAAACAAGGACAGTAAGTTTAATGCACATTGGAATAGAGTCTGTGATATGACTGATGGCCAGATAACAGTGTTGAAGCAACGGGCAAGAGATGATTTTGCCAGCAGGTTTTGAATGAAGTTGAGGCAGCCAAGTCTTTCAGACTCTTTTTGTTACTAATTTTGTGCTAGTTTAACCAAGTCCCAAAACAGACATCCTGCTATTGAAGGATTCAACTGGGTAGGGGAAACTAATGGGAGGAACCAGTTGGAGAGTATGAAAATTCTTTGAATGATTAATTGCCTCCTGCCTGAGAGTCTTAAGTGAAAGACACTGTTCTGACTTAACCAAGTTGCAAAATAAAAAAATTAGCAGATACTATAAACAAGTTTTTCTGTGAATAGAACTTAATTGACAACGTTGTTAAGTGTACAAAGCAGACTTGAATCCCTAGCTGTATTGTTCCTGTCATGCTGGCATTAGTCAAAACTTATTTGTAAAGAAGAAAGTGATCAGTTGAAGATATGAAAGGACCATTCATGCTTTATAAGAAGGCTGTTAAAAATGTTGAGGTTCATGTAAAAACAAAAATTAAAGGCCCCCCTCCCCTAATGAAACATATGCAGAAACAAAATTGAATTCTGATGTAGTACAAAATTTTAAATGAGGAAGAAAAAACTAATAATATTACAAAATACAAGACTCAGCTTAATAGTTTTTCATTTCTTTTAGTTTGTGGCATCTTAGATTTTGTAAGATCAACTTAAATGTGCCAATTAATGATGAAAAGATTAGTCTTTTTTCCTTCTCTGGGCTCCCTATCTTGAAGTTTTTCAAGAGACATAAAATAAATTTGTGACTATAATATTGATCCATTTATCTTCAGGGGCTGTTTATTCTATGGTCCTCCTGGAACAGGTAAAACCTTGGTAGCTAGAGCTCTAGCTAATGAATGCAGTCAAGGAGACAAAAAGGTGGCTTTCTTTATGAGAAAAGGAGCAGACTGTCTCAGCAAGTGGGTTGGTGAATCTGAACGGCAGCTTCGTCTCCTCTTCGATCAGGTTGGAAGATGTTCAGATATTTTTGAAATGTTTTTTTCTGTATAATATTTTTCATTGCAGTGTGTTTCATGGAGCCAAAATTGTCTTTGGATAAAAGGAAACTTTTATATAAGTTACAGTACAGGGGGCAGGATTTGCTAGAGCTTTAAATTTAGATGAAAACATAGAGGAATGGTGATGAAATGATATTGCATTGTATCTAAGTGTTATCAATCAGCATGTATTAAAAAACAATATAAGAGGGAGCTTCTCTGACCTGTCCAGGACTACTAGTATCATAGTTGTCATGATGGGGGTGGATATAAATCACAACAGAATGATTTGAATCATTGACCTAGCGTCTGGCTGGCATATTCAGGGCATATACTATGGTAAAGATTGATTTGAGAATTGTGTTTTTGAGAGTACGCTTCAGGCACTTTTTAATATGACCAATTCTTTACTCATTCAGCTAGCGAGGATGATAGAGAGGGGAGAGATTCAGGTAAAACAGTGGAATCCAATCTCTTGCACAAATGCAACTTTCAGATATAGATACTTAGTTTAAACAAATATAATACTGTAGAAAAATATAGTGCTTTCTATAATTAAGAGACTTAGACTTTTAATTTCTTAATGTTTTCCAGGTAAGGCTGTGAGGGGGGGGGAGAGACTTCCGATAATAAAAGATGCTAGTGGAAAATCAGGAAGTACTTTTTTTTACGTAGTCTGGCTTCAAAGCAAAACAAAAAAGTATGCCCTTCTTCTTTACCTCAAAGAGCTTGTAAAAACATTTTGCTTTTGTTTTACATTAGAAACATCAAGTCTGATCTTAAAACTTTCTATTCTTGGAGGATTTGCCATTCTTGTTAAAAATGGGAATATGGTATCACAGAAGGATGAAAGATGCAGCTTTCCCAGGAGGACGTAGGGATCTTATTGGTTGTTGATATTTTTTCTCTCAGAAGTTCAGAGCTAGTGGCACTGAAACTAAAGTTTGTCTGATGTGAAGTCACATTCCAGTTCCTCCAAAGTTGTCCCTAGTACTTGAGCAAGTAGAGAGAAATGTGGGCTTTGAGTGGAGATTTTCAAAAGTGATCAGCACTGTCATAACTGTTGAAATATTAGGCCAATGCTAAGGGCTTTTGTAAATTCCACCCTAATATTTCTAATATAAAACACAAGCAAAAAAAAACAACCCAAATTATGGAAGCTGTCTTCATGACTCATAGAAGGGCATTAAGGGCAAAAACAATGGTTTTTTTTCTTGCTTTGAATTTTCTCTTGAAGTTGTGTTGTGTTTTTTATTGTTTGTTTTTTAAATGTAATGCTTAACTGTCAGTTAACTATGTTGGAAATACTCTTGCTCAAGTAGAGACTATAAATATATATAAGAATTATTCCCTTTTCTTAGGGAAAAAAGGCCACATTTCTGGACATACAATGCCCATTTCTGAACTTGTTTTTATATCTTTAGATTTGTAAAGATCTACAAATCCAGCAGCAGCTAACTAAAACATGACAAGAAACTGATTGTGTTTATTACACTTATAGAAGAATAATCTAGAGTGTCGAGTATAGATTAAATAAATACTATGATTGCAAGAGTAATTGAGATACTTGAAGTGAGGCTCAGAACCTAGCATAAGACAATGGTTTACAGCATTAACAGAAACAGCTTTGTATGAGAGGAAGAAATGTGTATCACAAGTTAAACGAATGTATCTGGGGGTCATATTCTTGTTTTACAAATATGTATTTTAATCCCACCATGTCATTTTTTCTCTCCTGTGCGTCTTAGTCCCTTGATTTCATTGTTCTGATATTTTACCTCAGTATTATACTTTTTTCTTTGTTACGGGTATTTATTGCAATTTTATATTCTAAAAAACAAAACAATTCAAAAATAAACATTTAAAACAGTTACAAAAATGTGATCTCCTGCATTGCTCCAGGCATTGAGAAATCAGTCATCTAAAGGCAGATTGTCACATTATGAATCAGTGCCACCCTGTTTGGGATTGTTCAAGAGTTCAGGAAGACTATGGCACTGGTGCCATCTTCCTTAGGTAAAGGAAAATACAGTCTAACTTGTTTTGCTTTGTTTTAATATTACAACTTTGTTGTTAAACTTCAGATTTATTCTCAGGGCTGGGTTTAAAAAAGCATCCCAGTGCAAGCTTTTAACATACAGCCTGTGGAAGTGTTACCAGCACATAGTGAAGAGAATTTGTTTTTACTCCACTGCAGAAGAAATTGGAATTAACAGCTAATATCCATTCCTGTTTCTACCTACCAGGCATACTTGATGAGACCCGCTATAATCTTCTTTGATGAAATAGATGGTTTGGCCCCAGTTCGTTCTAGTAGACAAGACCAGATTCACAGGTAATGTTTTTAATATACTACTGCGGGTTATGTTTTTATTTTGGTAAATTTAAAATAGCTTTTTTTTTTAAAGCTTCATTTGGATTATTTCTTGGGTTAGATCCTTGCCCCTCTTCTGGCACTTTTACACCAGGTGAAAGATCCAGTTTGGTGTAAAGGGTCACTAAAAGCCGTATTTATGACTAAGTGATGATTACTCTTGCCCATGCAATGCCTTTTCAAGACCACCTTGCAAACTCTGTCTGCAGTGATACTGGACAATGCTATGACCCCATAGGGCAGCCCAGGGAGGGCGGCATAACTTAATTTAGACAACCTTGATGGCTTGTTATGTAGGAGACCTTGATAATATTTACAAAAAATTGTTTTTGAAAACTTTCTTATAGCTCTATAGTGTCTACCCTACTTGCCCTCATGGATGGACTGGATAATAGAGGAGAAATTGTCGTAATTGGTGCTACAAACAGACTTGAATCTATAGACCCGGCACTCAGGAGACCTGGTCGTTTTGACAGGGAATTTCTTTTCAACTTGCCTGATCAAAAGGTAAAAGTTACAAAGGGATAATGTAAAAATTTCTAGAGTGAAGTAAGTAGGTATCTCTGAAGATCTCTATCAAATAGCATTTGGTATGTTTCAAAAATGGTAACAGTTTGTCCATTGCTAGTCCTTTTGTTAGTGTGGTATGTATTTATTTATTTATTTATTTTATTTATTTGGAAACTAGAATTCCTTAGACAACTCAAAGGCACTTACCCTCTTTGCAAAATTCAGTTCATAGTACATTTAAAGTTTTAAAAATGTTTTAAAAGTCATTCAAGCAAAAAAAGGCATTTTAATGCCTCTGAGACAGGACATATGTTCTTACAACTCAAACAGCTCAACTAAATTTATTGAAATTTCTCCAAAACAATCTATAACAGCAGACTGAGTAGACCCTCTTTCCTGTTGTCTCAGGTTTGCGGACGACTCTCTCCAGGCAAACCATAGCAACAAAGTACAAATCTTCCTCTACCTCAGACTCCTCACTGGAAGTGTCAACTTTCATCTGAGACTAAACATGAGAAATTTCATCACAAAATAAAACATTTTGAGAGTTTAACAAGTTGATAATACACAGCAATTTGTACCGTGTTATATATCTTCATAGTACTATGCAAACATTAACACTGGGCTAACTTTCTGATTCTATTATAGTTATGGTTTCATCCATTTTGACAGAAGTAGCATGGAACTAGATGCAAAGCTCAGAATTCTTGAAATCTGCAAGAGCAAATAATTATGTTGGAGTTTGCTAGTAGTGAGGGATTTTTAAAACGGTCTCTGTCGCTCCTCTTTGGGGCTCTTGTACGCAAGCATTTAATATTTTATTAAACCATTCTAAGACAGTTTCCAACTAGAATCAAATTGGAAAAATAGAAATGCCCACTAGCTAAGCAAAGAGGATTCCTCAGTTCAAAAACGGCTAGCCACGCTCCCCCTTCTTCTTTTTAGGTCCCTTGAAGTCTGTTTTCCAGCTCATAGTCTGTTGCAGTGCCCTAGTTCAGTGGCTCTCAACCTTTCCAGACTACTGTACCCCTTTCAGGAATCTGATTTGTCTTGCGTACCCACAAGTTTCACCTCACTTAAAAACTACTTGCTTAAAAACATGAAAGTGTCACAGCACACCTAGAGAAAAATTGTTTACCTCCTCATTTTACTATATAATTATAAAATAAATCAGCTGGAATATAAATATTGTACTTAAATTTTACTGTATAATATGTAAACAAGTCATTATCTGTATGAAATTTTAGTTTGTACTGACTTTGCTAGTGCTTTCTATGTAACCTGTTGTCTAGTTTTACAACTATCTAGATGAGTTGTCCCTGGAAGACCTCTGAGTACCCCCAGAGGTACACGTACCCCTGGTTGAGAACCACTGCCCTAGTCAGTGTGCTCTGTGCTGTGACATAAGTACTGTAATCTCACTGAAGTGTGGAGCTGGCCCAGAGAAGAGATAAGGTAAAGCACTATGCCTCACTTTTTCAAAACCATGCAATGTACTTTTAGAAGTGAAAAATTGGAGACCTTAACTGATCTTTCTCTGGGCTGGCTTCATTCTCCACTGAAGCTCTTTGGTAGTTCTGCTCTGAGTGAGGGGCATCATAGTGGAGCTGGCGACTCATGACTTTTGGGGACTCGAGTAAAAAAGGTAAGCTTGGTGAATTAAGTTTTGAAAGCCCCTTGTCACCTAGTTAGTGGGGGCTTCCATCACATGTTGAAGTACATAAAACCGTTTTGTTATTTGCAAATTACTTTAAAGTCATTTCAGTAACCCTAGCTGCAAATCTCCAGGCCTACAGATATGTTTGAAATTATGCATGTCTGGAATGTAATAATACTAAGCAGTAAAATAAATAAATATTGTGTTTGTGTATCAGCATTTAACTTTATTTTAAAAAGGAAATGTATAAAAAAATCAACATTTATGCAACATTATCACTGTGAATTTAAGCACACACACCTGCAAATTTAGAAACGTTCCCACTGCAGTTTTAACTTGATTACATTACACTGTAAGCTGTCAGGCGAAATGACTTCATCTTTGTATGGATTTGTACAATGCCTAGCCCAGTGAAGCCCCAATACTGATTGAGGCTGCTGAGTACTGTGATAATATAAATAGTTAACTGTATACACCTGTACACCGATATAACACGAATTCTGATATAACGCAATAAAGCAGTTCTCCGGGGGGGGTGGGGGCATGAACTTCTGGTATAACGGATATAACATGGTAAAGCAGTGCTTCAGTGGGGCGGGACTGTGTGCTCCGGTGGATCAAAGCAAGTTCAATATAACGTGGTTTCACTTATAATGCAGTAAGATATTTTTTTGGCTCCCGAGGACAGCGTTATATCGGGGTAGAGGTGTATATGGGAAAAAATACACTTAGCTATCTGCATCATAATGAAAATTGCATATGTACAAAACAGGAGTTGTAATTTCAGTGTGAACATAGTTTTACATTTCTTAGTTCGAGTATTTTATATTCACAACCACATGTTACATTAATATATTTTTGATATTGGATTTAATGTGTAGACTGTTAAAATCAAGTTTTAGTTGATTAGATTGGTTTAGTGTAATACCCATGGAATTTTTCTATAACAGTAAACTATCTTTGTAAAAGATTAGATTCTGAGCCGTTTTATAATGGCAGAAAATCTTAATTGGAAGTATAGTGGTTGCTACTAAGAGAGTCAGCACACACAGGTATTTCCTATGCCACAAAACTTCCTTTCCTCCTGAGAATTTGTGTTGTACTCTTCTACATGTTCCTGTGACATTGTGTCAACACAATTAGGATAATTATTGATTCCTCTTGAATATGTGACCTAAGTGATTGAAATATGTTGATTTACTGTTGACTGTTGATTTTACTTGCTAATGCTGAAATACTTCTTTATCAGGCAAGAAAGCACATTTTACAAATTCATACCAGGGACTGGAACCCCAAACTGTCAGATCCTTTCTTGGGGGAGCTAGCTGAAAAATGTGTTGGTGAGTGGTATCATATTCGTGTTATCACATTTAGATGCCTTTTCTTTCTATAAAACCTTTTCTTAAAACTTGTAAAGTATGTTGAACACTTGCTTCTGAAGTTCTAAACATGCATCAGATGCTTTGTTTTTTATTTATTTTTCAATTTTATTTTTATTGAAACTTTTATGCTTTCTACAACCCTTATTTGTAATCAGAAAAATCAGGCATGATTGTATCAGAGGGATTAATATACAGAATAAATACTCAATAATAGTTTGAAGGTAATAATTCAGTAGATAATGTTTTCCTGACATAACCTCCAATGTCCTTTTTGTAGGACTAGTGCTGACAAAAATAAAAGCACATGGGAAGCAGAATCTTTAGGTAAAGATTCCTTTAAAAACGTTACAGATGAGATTGGTTGGCACAGTTTTCCTGCCTTATATGTGGACAAAAATAAATTTCAGTAGCTTTTACTGAATCTCTGCCATGCTCTCTTCAGACAAAGACTCACAAACTAACCACTGGTCTTAAAACTAAGATATATCCCCCAGAGTCTACTACTGCATAATATACCCATGTGGCAGGCATAGGGCAAAAAACTTTCTGTCCGCTAGACTCAGGCACCATGAATATCTTAAATATACCATTGGAGCACTCAGAGACCTTCTGTACTGAATGGAAGGATGGTTGTTCAAGCCAGTTGCTTAAAAGTAGGACAGAAATAAAAACAAATGCTCATGCAGTGAGATTTTTAACCGGGGGAAATAACCCTAAAATATACACCACAACCTCCTCACAACAATTTGTCGTATAAAGATACATCCTCTGTCAACCATCTGCTCGGGCAAGCATTGAAGTTCTCAGAACAAGGATAATCTCAGATAACTGTTCATTGGGATCCATCATCAAAGAAATAAGAACTTAAAATTGAGCATCAGTCCATTCAGTCAGCTACTGTACATCCGAATTATCCTCTTCATCCACAGGGACAACCATCTTCGAAGCAGCATCCCTCCGCTTTTGATCCACAAAGACCTCAACATCTTCTGGTGAGGAGAAAATATAACTATCCAGCAAACTCCAATTTAAGCTTTGCCGGGTATAAGACAGCATGTGCCAAACCCATTTAATGTAAATTCTGCTTGACTTTTTCAAAGGCCTGGTGCCATTTAATGGGAGAGGGGGGATATCTGGGATAAAATCCAATTTTGTTCCTTTGAAAGTTCACCGTATTTCTGTCCACCTTGAGAATACAATTACATATTTTAAGATGTTCAGACTACAAGGACAGTCTTTTGTAGGTTTTACTGCAAGACATTCCTTGTGCTGAAGTAAAACCAGTTGGTTCTGGGGGAAAATTTGTTAATTTTCCAGAATAAGAAATATCCCCAGAATCTGGTGTGTCTGGTTCTTGCACCATTCTAATATTGTGCACTTGAATTTCTCCTTTCTGTATCTTGGAGCTTTAATGTCTTCCAGCATTTCCAAGATTAGAACATTGTGTCTACTGTAAATAGTCTCTACATCAGTCACAATAAGTCTAGTTTGTCTCACTGGCCCTGAGATTGCCTCATCATTTTTGTTCATGATGTCACGAACATCTAACCTTTTATTCAGGCTTTCTAGATTCTTTGGAGCCATGCGAACCTGTGTTTTGGTCCTCCTTTCACACTGATGCAGTAGCTATTAATCTGCTCTGGTTCCCAAGAGTGGACAAAGTTTTAAAAAAACAAAACAGAACTCCACCACCACCACCCAGTCTAGACTCAACAGGCTTTTTGTACAGCATTTTAACCTTTACCCTGTTTAGCGAACATGGCAACACAACACCTAAAAATACCTGAATCTTAATGAAGAAAACTACCAAAATGCTACAAATATAATTGACCTCTACTGAGAAGCAGTCATGAGAGTGGATAGCTTGCTTGTTGATGTGTACTTCCCATACAACTTCATTTTTAAAAAAATGACTGGGCTTATTTAATTGTTAAAAAAATAAGACAAACACAACCAGGACTTCTAGCGCAATAGCAAGTTGTTTCCTAAGGCTGGATTTTTGTCACAACTCTCATGGATTTCATGAATTGATGTCTTAAAAATGACATGTGCCATTTGGAGATTTTTGTATCTGGGTTTGTTAAATAGTTGAAAAAACTTCTTGGAGTGGCTTGAAGGCTGCACTATTAAGCCACGGGCTGCCTGTGAGATTAATAGGGTGCAGCAGCTCAGGAAGAGAACTGAAGTGATGTAAAAGGCCAGACCTTTGGAGTTTTAGTGGGAATTTTAAATTCCCAAAGTGGCCACAAGATGGGAATCTGAAAAAGCCATGAGCACAGAAAAACGTATGGTCTTCCTGCAGTTGTGTGTGTGTGTGTGTGTGTGTGTGTGTGTGTTAGAGATGGGTGCAAACCAGCCTGAAGTTTGTGACTTGTGCCTGTTTCTTGTACGTATTTTTGTTTTGAATATTTACCTTCTAGGTAAATGGGTACTCAGTTGTCTTGTTAACTCAATCTTTTAGAAAGCAAACCATATTAGCAACAGCAAAGTTGTGAACTCTTCCATCATCGTCTCTGTTAATCAGGTATATCCTTTCAAAATCTAGGTAGGCCATTAAAATAATATTAAACAAAGTTTTTAAAGAAATTCAGCACTGAGTCAAGACACTTCTTAGAAATATTCTATTTCATGTTCATTATCATAATTAAGCAACTTACAAGAAAAAGAGTTAATTTGTTACTAATTGGTTCTTCCTCTCCAATCTTAATACAGTGATGGAGAGAGAGAACTGTTTGTTTGGGTTTTTTTCACCCCACTGTTGTGAGAAAGCTATGGTGATATCTTTCACTTCAACCTCATACTGAGTTCTGTGCTGGCATGCTTCCTGTGCAGTGTGCCACAGAATTTGGACCATGATGCTTATGATGATGTTAGACCAAAGTCTTGACCTTATTTGACAAGAAGATCCTACCATTGTCTTGTCATAGAAATAGTTATAACTGTTTTTTGGGGAGGGCATTGGAGAGGAGAGAGTTTGAGGAGAAAACAGTTCCCAAGAGAAAAAACAGGGAAAGATGACTAGCAAGTTTCTGTAAAAGTCTGATGCATGTTTTATAGTAGGCTGTATGGGAGCCTGCTTCCTTACTGTGTTTCTCCCTGAAAGTTATGCCCAAAACAAAAAAATGCTTGTTTGGTACAATCTGGTGGTGGTAGTCCATTCTGTGCTCCCTATTTTAGTTTTGTTCTATCACAAGGAAAGCCAGTGATTATGCCCACCCCAAATTCAGAATTATCTCCTAGATTTTTAAAAAGCAGAATGAAATGCATTAAAATTTAGTTTTATGACTACAGTGACAATTGGGGATGAAATGAGTTCCTTCAAGGTTAGAGTGAAAAAACATGCTTCCTATTCAGCCTTGGCAACTTACTTGTGTTCTTACATCTTCTGGGCATGGCATGTATTTGCTTAATACTAAAAAACCTATAATGTTCTGCAAGATATTTTCGTGCAGTTGTCTTGTCAGTCACTTAAATGAGCATACAAGTATGCACAAGAGAATCCTTCAGTAAAAGATGAATTATTATTACTCTTCAAATTCAGTTGCTTCTGAGAAATAGGGAAATAGAACTGGAGACTAATTGTATATCTGATCACCTGAGAATTTAATTTTCAAAAGAGGCCATAGGCTATTATTTCCTAATTTGGAATTCCGTGGAGATGTACAAGCTGTGATTAAAAAGACTGTTTGTAAGGAGTATTATAACATTATTAATAGAAGAACTGGAAAGGACATAGCTTTAGATTGCTGAGTCTTAATTGTGTCAGAGATGCTTAAACAGGATTTTTATGATAAAAGGGAGATTAGAGGAGTAATATAACCCTAATGCATGTTTGACCTTAACAATTTTGATTTAGTTTTCCCCACACTCATTTGTTCAGTCTGTTGTGCTGTTCTGTCAGCAAATGGACCATTGTGAACTGGTAAAATAATACACAAAGTTAAAAAGGCAAAGCAGCCTTTAGTGTATAACACAAATTCTAACTTACCCAGTACAGGTGAGTGCCCTCACTCTTCAGGTAGATTGCCACATGTTAGGGTCTGTCAACATGAATTTAATTGTGAAATTGGGGCCTTAGTACCTGAACAATAAATTCTAATCAGAAGCCACCTAAAGTTATTTAACTGTAAGAAAATAAACGATCGATTTATCCTCTAACAAAATGAGGGACAGTAAGATTGCTTCTATCTAATCTGTTTGATTTCACTTGAGCTATGGCTTATCAATGTGAAACTGAAGATAGTTTTTAATTTAATCTGGTACTCATCTATTGTGATTATTTACACAGTTATAACTTTTTACCATTTTACTGGCCATTTTTCCAAAATTGAAAAAGTTTATTCAAAAAAGTTTTGTGTATGGAATCCAATATTTATGGTAATGTTCTGACTATAATCACATACTTGGACTCACATTCAAATCTTTATGGAAAAGTCCTATAGAATTTAATGGGATACCATCAGCTTAAAACCACATTTTCATCTTAAAAATGTTTACCTACTTTTATTACTAGCCCTTAAAATTAATATGACTAAAAAATTAGAAAATGGGGAGAGATTCTTAGTCATCCCCCGGTTTGTTTACTGTGTGCATCTGTCAACACTTTGTATTGTCATGTTTATTTTTTTGTTGGTGGTGCAGACCTTGTAAATGGGTGTTTACCAGAGGCAGTAGTAGACCTGAAACAAAGTGAGTGGGCTGGTATGTGCTCAGTAAGAGAGGAACAAGGCAGGAAGGCAGGCATAAAGAACTTCAGTGGTGAGGGTTTTGTACCTGCCGGCAGACCTTCCTAAACAAAAAGAGGAGCAGGAAAACTATGAATTTTTTTCCTAAAAAGTGGTCTAAAAAAGTTTGATATACAATTTTAAAGGATGCTTGGCCAATTTTTTAAAAATTGTGAATAGATTCTATGAAAATCTATAAAAATGAGTAGAATTTAATACATCATATCACTGCTAATTGTATCATTCTGTATGCTGGGTTAAAAACACTATAAAATTTTTCTATTAGAGAATAATCTTGTAATTGGTTTAAAAATTGCTATTCCGTACTTCAGCAGCGATGAAACAAAATCCACCAAAATATATGCATCTGTTGTTATGAGGGATAGACGCATACCAGTATAAGAAATCCAATTGTTTTAGTCCTGAAAGCAGCAAAACTATCAGTTAGTACTACGAAAGACTATTTAAAAGTTTTAGGCCTATATAATACAGTTGCATGTATGGATCTAAATAATAATGATTAAGCAGCTATAGGTTCTAAACAGAAAATAGAATGAATAAAAAACACTACAACAGCATAGTAGATTTTCTGCTACCTTTCACCATACAACTAGAGTTATAAAATGAAAAAGACAGAGAGAGAGTGTTGTGCTTGTCAGTAATACCTTAGTTTCTTCTAGCAGCTATGAAGAACGAATTAGGTGAGGGGAATTTTCCTGTCTTCTTATATGCTCTAATTAAATATTTTTCCTTAATATCCTCCATTTTCTCAGATGCGTTGTGGATATATGTACTTAGTCCCTAAAATTCATCTGGACCATTTGCTGCTTAAAAAAATAAATAAATCACAATTTGTACATAGGCGTCCCTATAACTTTTTACAATTCTGTTTCACACAATTATGGTTGCAACTGATGCATTCATGTATAAAACAAAGACTATAAAGAAGAAAAGGAACAGAGATGACACAAGGCTGGGGGGAAGCTATAGTACATTCTATAATAAAACCTTGGAAAATATTGATATTGACATATTAATTTCTTACCGTATCGCATTGCTGTATAGGAATACCAGTGGATTTTATTGTGTATTTGCATTTGCCTTTCTTCCATAGGCTATCCACAGTTATCTTTTTTTCTGGTGATCTTTGAGAGTAGTCCAGATAATGGTATCATTGTTTTTTAATAAGGGTTTAACATTTGCTTCTTAAGCTGTAATCAGTTCCTGGGTTAATTTGCACTGGAACAGTACCTGTTCACTGGATGCAGTGTGAAAGAGTCTCTGTGACAATGAAGTGCAACGGGCTGCTCTTTTACCTTCAAGCTTGTTTTTACATATGCAAAATGTTGGTGCTTCTTTATGGAACATATGTATGTTTGTTTGTTTTTTACACTAGGGTACTGTGGAGCTGACATAAAAGCACTTTGCACTGAGGCTGCCTTGATTGCCTTGCGACGGCGCTATCCTCAGATTTACGCAAGCAGTCAGAAACTGCAGCTTGATGTTTCTTCAATAGTTCTCAGCGCACAAGACTTTTACCATGCAATGCAGAATATTGTGCCTGCTTCCCAACGTGCCGTGATGTCTTCAGGACATGCACTATCCCTTGTCATAAGGCCACTGCTGGAAAGAACCTTCAATAACCTCCTGGTGGTTTTACACAAAGTATTTCCCCATGCCGAATATAGTCAAGGTGACAAAAGAGAAGGTACTTAGTTTTTATTTTTATTTTTATTTTTATTTTCTTTTTGCTCTTAACTATTCTGCTGTAGGTTGGAAAAAATTCACCATCCTTATCCTACTCTTAGCCTGAACTGTAATGAATCAAGTTTGCACCAATTTATGCCAGAACTGACTTTGATTTGCTTATTTTACTTGGACATATAATTAATTGTAATAATAATAATAATTGTAATTTATTAATGTAATGCTGTAGTGTCTAGAAGCCCCAGTCAAGAACCAGAATCTTATTGTGCTAGGTGTTGTAAAAACGCAGAACAAAAAGATGACCCCTGCCTCAAAGACCTTACAGTCGAAGTTAAGACGAGGCGATAGATGGAGACAGACAATGAAATGCTGTTGGTCAGCGTGATTGGGAGCGGTATGGACACAGCAGTGGCTTATTGTCCAGTTTTTTGTGGGCATCACGGCAAAAGAGAGTTGTAAAGAGGGATTTGAAGGAGGATCATGGGATAGCTTAGCCGACGTTTATGAGGAGCTTCTCCCAAGCATGATGAGTAGCCTGGGAGAAGGCATGGTACTGCTTGTTTGAAAATTTAGCAAGTGGTTAATGGAGGCTGGCATCATGGGCTGATTGGAGGTGGGAGTTAACATTTTGTTAGCAAATGGGAGATCATGATTTATCCCCCAGTCTACCCATTAAGGGCCTGAAAAGTGAAGACAAATAACCTGATTCTCTTCCAGTGCTTGCTTGTGTCCATTGCAATGTAGATGTGTGCTCGCCCTATGCACCACCACCAGAAATTTTTTCCTTCAGTGATATCCATCGGGTTGGCTCTGGTGCCCCTTGGAGTTGCACTGGCACTGGTCGGCACTGTTGTAATTTGGTCTCTAGGAAAGAATCTTCAACAGCTGACGGGGAGGCAGTGTCATACATCTCTCTCAGGAATCGGTACCATAACTCCAGCTGGCACTACCCAACCATAGACCCAAGCCAAGGCATCTCACCCTTGGCTTGGCCTCCAGGACAGTGGCAGATACTAGTGTAGTGGCCTTTCTAGAACCCCTGGGCTTATACTCTGTGGTGTCAGAGTCCAGAACACCTCCACCGCTCCTCTTGGAGTGGGATCCAGGCTCTGGTACCAAGATCGATGGCAAATATCAACACCCGACACCACGAAGCCTGTCTAGTGCCAAGGTTGAAGAACAGTGTCCTCTGCCTGTACAAGTGTCGTCCTCTCTTGATGAGGCTGTTGCGAGAGCAGACATAACACCATCCCAGGATGATTATAAGTCGCATCAATAGCTCCTCAAGAAAGTGGCTCAAAACCTGGGTATCGAGGTAGAGGAGATCAGGGAGTCCTCCCATGCCCTGAGTGGACATTCAAGAGTGGCATTGTCACTAAACAATGCTATTATGGACCCCATAGTGACATTATGGCATACCCCGGCATCCCTCCAGCCAACGGCAAAGAAAATGGAAAAGAGATAATTTGTCTTAGCTAAGGGATGTGAATTCCTTTATACACATCTGCCACAACCTTTGGTTGTGTTGGCAGCCAATGAGTGGGGAACGACAGCGTCAGCAGGTGCCAAGGCCAAGGATACCAAAAAATTAGACCTCTTCAGCAAAAAGGTCTATTCAACAGGTGGCCTTCAGCTCAGGATTGCAAATCAGCAATCCTGAGCAGGTATAATTTTAACTCCTGGGACTCTGTGTTGAAATTTAAGGAGCTACTACCACAGGAGTCCAGGCAAGAATTTGCTGCTCTCATGGAGGAAGGCAAATCTGTGGCAAGGTTGTCCCTGCAAGCAGCCTTGGATGCCGTGGACTCTGCAGCTTGATCCATGGCCTCAATGGTGGCAATGCGAAGCTCTGGGCTTCAGTCCTCGGACCTACAGCGTGAGGTTCAACGGTCATCACCGGACCTTGCTTTCGAGGGTATGTCACTCTTTTCTGAACAGACTGACTCCAAGCTGCACGGTCTAAAGGACTCAAGGGCCATCCTGAAGTCTTTAGGGCTTTATACATAACACCCTTGAGGAAACATGATGATATGCCTCAGTCAGCTCCTCTTTTCTTCCCAACACCCACCTGGCAAGACTACAATAGGAGCAGAGGCTTTAGGAGAAGACCCTTGCACCAATCCTAGTCCGCACCTGTCTTCTTCCTTCCCCCCGACACTCTGCAGGGTCTAAGCAGGCCTTTCAATGAGACACTCATGGATGACATACAAGGACAGAACTGGGATCCAGCTTCCCTAGTTTTTGTGGACCATTTATCCCATTTCTATCAGGCATGGGCCTGTATTACCTCAGATTTCTGGGTGCTATGCGTGATAGCACTGGGATACAACATTCAGTTTAGTTGTCCACATCCCCATCTCTCTTTAAAGACCCTTCTGTTCCCATTATTTCCTAATTTTGAAAGCCAACAGCGATTTCAGGCCAAGTCCAGACCTGTGAATGGTCAACAGATTCATGAAGAAGCTAAAGTTCTTCATGGTCTCCTTAGTTTCCATCATCCTCTCCCTGGAACCAGGGGACTGGTACACTGCCCATGATTTGAAGGACGCTTACTTCCATATTTCAATCTTTCAGGGATACAGAAAGTTCCTCAGGTTCGCCGTCTTGAGGAGATGGGGTTCAGGTGTACCCTTACTTCAATGGCTGGTCAAAGGTCAGACCAAGGTCCAGGTGGAGTCCAGCATAAAGTTAATACAGTCAACTTTCCAGGATTTAGGTCTGCTAATAAATGTGAGAGAAGTCTACTCTCTCCTGTGTTCAAAAGATAGAGTTCATTAGGCGATCTGTGACTCAGTTCAAACAAGAGCCTTCATCCCAGAAACACATTTCCAAGCAATAGGGATGCTTATACAGAGCCTTAGAAATCACTCCATTATCACAGCAAGAAACTGCTTGAAGCTCTTGGGCCACATGACATTATGCACCTACGTGATGGGACATGCAAGACTTAGGTTCAGACCTCTCCAGCTGTGGATGGCATCTGTATACTCACCAAGCCGACACCACTTAAACACAGTCATCACAGTTCCCTCACCAGTGATTGCCTCCCTCCGTTGGTGGCTAGATCTGCTGGCAATGTGTGTATTAGATCCATTCTCAAGACCCCAAACATCAGAGTCTCCGTCGCAGTCACTTCGTCGATGGGCTGGGAGTGGGGGCTCACTTGGGGTCCCTCAGAACTCAGAGCCTGTGGTCTGTGGAAGAGTTCTTGTTACACATCAATGCCAGGGAGCTTAGGGCAATTTGCTGGACCTGCCAGGCATTCCAACCCCAGGTGGCGTGCAGGTGTGTGTCGGTTTTCACAAACTACACAACAGTGATGTTTTATATCAATGGGCAGGGAGAAGTGAGGTTCTTTCACCTGTGCCAGGAAACACTTAGCTTGTGGGAATTCTGCGTAGCCCACTCGATCCGCCTTGAGGACTTCTATCTGCTGGAATCACAGAACAAGCTAGCGGATCACATCAGCACATTGTTCTCCAACCACAAGTGCTCCATCCATCCATATGTTGTGAAATCCATTTTCCAGAAGTGGGGTAATCTCCAGATAGATCTGTTCGCGATGAAGCACAACAGGAGGTGTCTTCAGTTCTGTTCCTTCCTAGGTCAGAGCCCTGGGTCTCGTGCAGATGACTTCCTCCTTCCTTGGATGGGTCATCTCTTCTATGCCTTTCCTCTCATACACAAGGTTTTGCTGAGGACCAACCATGAGTCATCCTGATAGCCCCGGCTTGACCCTGCTAGCACTATTTCATCACATTCCTAGACCCTTGGTGTAAACACCAATCTGTCTACCTCCATTTCCAGACCTGATCTCCCAGGACTATGGCCATCTGCGTCATCTGAACCTCGAGTCCCTCACAGCCTGGAAGCTCCATGGCTGAACCCTTCAGAGCTAACATGTTCTGCAGTTCATGAGGTGCTTTTAGGGTGCAGAAGACCCTCCATTTTAGCCACTTACCTGGCAAAGTGGAAAAGGTTCTCGATCTGGTCTACACAGAGGTGTCTCACCTACACAATCAACAGCACCATTAATTCTAGACCATCTACTCCACCTGAAACAACATAGGCTAACCGTGTCATCTATTAGGGTCCATCTGGATGCAATCTCGGCTTTTCACGCATGGGTGAAGGCCATTCTGTGTTCTCAAACTCCATCTGTAATTGGTTCTTAAGGGTATTGAGAGATTGTACCCTTTGGTATGGCAACCAATCTCTCCCTGGAATTTCAGCCTCGTATTGTCAAGACTGACAGGACCTCCATTTGAAACATTGGCAACATGCTCTCTGCTCTTCCTATCCTGCAATGTGGCCTTCCTGATGGCCATTACTTCTGCCAGAAGGGTCTCAGAGATTCTGGCACTCACTTTAGAACCACGTTACATGGTATTCTTCAAGGAGAAGGTCCAATTGCTTCCGCATCCAGTCTTCCTTCCAAAGGTGGTTTCACAGTTCCATAGTAACCAGGATATCTTCCTGCTGGTCTTCTATCTGAAACCACATGCCAACAGAGAGGATCAGAGGCTCCACTTGTTGGACGTCAGATGTGCACTAGCTTTCTACATAGAAAGGACTAAATCATTTTGGAAATCTACTCAACTATTTGTGGCCATTGCGTACAGGGTGGTGAAAGGTCTTCCAATCTCAGCCCAGAGAATTTCATCATGGATCACTTCCTGTATCCACACATGCTAGGATCTGTCAACGGTTCGTGCCCTGACACCATGTTCTACAAGGGCCCAAGCATCTTCGGCAGCATCTGTGAAACAAGTGCTTATGCAGGACATTTATAAAGTGGTCATCATTTCATACTTTCACATCTCACTCTGCCATCGCCCAACAGGCTAGAGACGATGCTAGATTTGGCCAAGCAGTATTACAATCAGCTTGCCAATAAACTCTGAACCTTCCACCTGCACAACTGCTTGGGAGTCACCTACATTGGAATAGACATGAGCAAGCACTTGAAGAAGAAAAAATAGTACTAACCTTCTGTAACTGTTATTCTTCAAGACATGTTGCTTATGTCCATTCCAACCCCCTCCACCCCGCTCTGCCAGAGTTAGCTGGCAAGAAGGGGAGGCTGCAGGTCGGTGGGATCCTTTATATCAGCGCTATGAGCGCGTGACCCCAGGGAGCATCAGAACTGACCTGACGGATACCACTTGAGGAAGAGCTTTCCAGCGGCAGTGCTTGTGGCAAGAGCACACCTACATTGGAATGGACATGAGCAACACATATCGAAGAATAGTAGTTACAGAAGGTAACTGGGTTTTTTTATGCGTTAGAAAAGGTGAAGCTAGTGGACGGATTCAAAGAAAAGGGTGATATGGTCAAATGACAGGCTAGGAAAATGATCTTTGCAGCAGGATTTTGAATGGCTTTGAGTTGGGCAAACAGCATTTTGAATGGATGTGAGTGGTTGCATTTGTCAAGGCCAGAGAAAAGGATGTTTCAGTAACTGAGACACAAGATGATGAACACCTGCACAAGAATTTTAGCTGTGTGCATGTATAGGATAGGGCATGTCTTAGAGATGTTGTGGAGAGAGAGGGTATGGCTACACTTAAAGCTGTACAGCGCTGCCATGGCAGCGCTTTGAAGTGCGAGTGTGGTCACAGCGCCAGCGCTGGAAGAGAGCTCTCCCAGCACTGCAGGTACTCCACCTCCCTGTGGGGATTAGCTTACAGTGCTGGGAGCCACGCTCCCAGCGCTGGGGCACTGTTTACACTGGCGCTTTATAGCACTGTAACTTGGTGCTCTCAGGGGTGTGTTTTTTCACACCCCTAAGCGAGAAAGTTGCAGCACTGTAAAGCGGCAAGGTAGCCAAGGCCAGAGCCTGCAAGATTTAAACAGACAGGATATGAGGATCTAGAGAGGTCTGAGTTGAAGATGAATCCAGGTTATGGGCCTGAATGATGGAGAGTATGGTGTTGCTGTTCACAGTAATTTAGAAAGGAGGTCAGAGAGTAAGGGAGATGGCGTCGGTGAGGGAAGATTAGGAGTTCTGTTTAATCTATGTTGAACTTGAACTGACGTGATATCCACAAGGAAATGCCAGAGAAACAGGCTGAGATTTTAGCTTGGACAGAAGGAGACATATCTGGAGTAGAGAGAGAGAGTGTAGATGAATTTGTGTTTGCAAATGAGATTACTATTGAGGGGATGGAATAAGGCTATGTCAAAGCAACTCTGGCAATTTCTGGCCCTGGTGCTGAGTCTCTGCTTTCTGGGAAGGGATATACTGCTAAGAGGTAAGAGCTCCCCAGTCATGCTTCCCATTGTTGGTGAAGGAGTGAGTCCAGGCTGCAAAGAAGGGTCTGTGGCAGTGCCTGGTCGAGTGCTTAGTTATGTTTAAGCAATGACCCAGGTCATTTCTTGGGAAGTTAGTTACTGGCAGGAGTAGTTGAGAATTTCAGCTCTTCTTCTTTGCTTACTTTAACATATGCTTAGTACTTTTTAGTGTTAGTACAGAATCTGAAAAGGCTCATGGTAATATATTTACACTTTATGAATGGATATTGATAAACCAAGATGCAGAGAAGTAATGAGTTGCACAATGTCACAAAGCAAGTCAGTGACAGAGCCATGAATCCTTGAGTTCTGACTTCTAGTTCCCTACTCTAGAGCAGTTCTGGCTTGAATTACTTAAATTCTTCTCCAGAGCTTCCTTAACAAATCCAGTTGTTAACCTCCAGGAAATACCACCTTAGAAGCCATTTGTTGTTGACATTGTTAAGAGAAAAGCATTTCTCTTTTTGTCATGTTTTTTCAAAGTCTGTGTCCTGTTGCCTTTGCTCTAGTGCTGCTACTTTCCATGCAGTCAATGACAAAAAGTTTGTTCTAAAGATTCTTTTATGCTTATGGTTAAATGGTCTATATATTTGTTTGTTTTCCTTCCTACTGATCTTTCCTTATTTTTACCAAAGAGAGCTTGGAAGTTTTCATTGAGTTTGAGTATTAGTCATAAACAGTTAGAATAATAGAAAAGTAGGGCTGGTAGAGACCTCAAGAAGTTACCAGTTCTAGTGTCCTGCACTGAGGCAGGACTAAGTGAACCTAGACCATCCCGGACAGGTGTGTGTTGAGCATATTCTTAAAAACATCCAGTAATGGGAATTCCACAAACTCCCTCAGCAGCCTGTTCCAGAGTGTAAGAAAGAAAGTTATTCCTAATATCTAACCGAAATCATCCTTGTTGTAGATTAAGCCGATTACTTCTTCTCCAGGACATGGAGAACAATTAATCACTGTTCTCTTTTCTAATACCATCCTCTTTTATATATATTTGAAGATTATCAGGTATCTCCTCAGTTTTCTTTTCTCAAGACTAAACCTGTCCATTTTTTAACCTTTCCTGAGATGACAGGTTTTCTAAACCATTTATCATTTTGTTGCTCTTCTCTGGGCTGTCTCCAGTTTGTCCATATCTTTCCCAAAAGTGTGGCACCCAGAATTGGACACAGAACTCTAGACAGTCCTCTGCTAGTGCTGAGTAGAGGAGGACAGTTACCTCCCATGTCTTACATTTGACCCTCATGGGGTGCCAGGCTTCAGCCTGAGCCTGAACATCTACAATGCAATTTAACAGCCCTATAGCCTGAGCCTATGAGCTTGAGTCAGCTGATGGGCCAGCCACAGGTGTTTTATTGCAGTGTAGACATATCCTAAAATCAACATATATCATGTCTATTTCTTTACCCCATCCGCTAGACCAGTAACCCTGTCAAAGAAGGAAATTAGGTTGCTTTGGCAAGATTTGTTCTTGACATATCCATGCTGGCTACTCATAACTCTTAGTATCTTCTAGGTGCTTGCAAACTGATTGTTTAATAATTTGTTGCAGTATCTCTCCAGGTATGAAAGTTAGGCTGACTGATCTATAATTCCTTGTGTGTTCTTTGCTACCCTTTTAAAAGATGGGTACTGTGTTCCCTTCACCAGTTCTCTGGGACATCATCTGTCCTCCACTGAGTTATTGAAGATAATTGCCAATGGTTCTGAGATTACTTCAGCTAGTTCCTTAATTATCCTAGGATGATTTTCATCAGGCCTTGCCAATTTAAATACATCGAACATACCTAAACATTCTTTAACCTGTTTTTTCCTATTTTGGGTTGCGTTCCTTCGCCATTGAAGTTAATATTGTGTTGAATATCTGGTCACTATTAGATGAAAACCAAGATCCACTTCAGTTTAGGCTTAAACAGTTTCTCTTAACCTTTATTTTGTATGTTTTAGGACAATGCTATTATTACCTAAACATTACATATATATTAGAAAAATATAAGGCAAGAAAGTTAATTGATCAAGTTACCTCTCCTAGGAACAGAGTGACTCTCTTCAAATTTCTGGTCTTTGTTGTTTTCTTTTCCTGTGTCATCTCTACTTTTGTTTTTAAGCACCTGTCTTTTATCCCTTGTTCTGTAGCTTTGTGCAGACTCAGTTTACCAAGTTACCTCATCTGTGTACCTATCTAATTAAAACATTATCATGCATAAATCACAATAACTAGCCTAAACTAATAGATTTTTGTTTATCTTGCTAAAACTTGCTTTCATCTGTCCACTTCTGTCATCCATTCTCTGCTTTCAATTCAGTTGGTTCTATCCAGTTCTTATCTTAAAATAATTATCCTTCTTATTGGTCTGTTTTTGTTGGCTGGGATTTTTGGCTTGTCTTGTTGGTTGGGGAGGCACATCTGAAGCCGTCTTGGCGCTCTGCTTTGCCCTATTTGCACAGACCAAAGATTTTACAACTAAGACATGCAAACCAGGTTTTATGGTTTACACAACTGTGAAGCTGTTTCAGTTAATTTCTGAAATGCTATATTAGCAGAGACCCATTCAAAATGCACAATCCTTTACAGTCTTATTATAATGTGTGTGTGTGTATATATAATACTAATTTCTCTAACGTAATTCATTACAAGTTTTCTAACATACTGTTAACTATTTTAGCAAAATTGGCATTAAACATTTCAGCTTCTTTGATGTCATCAATTAGTACTCTTTCCCCACTAAGTGCCGGACCTGTGCTCTCCTTTGTCATTCTCTTGTTCCTAATATATTTAAAGAACCTCCTTTTCTTGTCTTTTATGTTCCTCGCAAGTTGTAACTTATGTTGTGCCTTAGCCATTCTGATTTTGTCCCTACATTGTAATGCTAGTCTTTTGTACTCCACCTGAGCACTTTGTCCTATTTCCATTTTTTGTAGGATTCCTTTTTGATTTACAGGTCATTTAAGAGCTCCTGATGGAGCCATATTGGCATCTTACTATTCTTCCTGTCTTTCTTTTGCATCAGGATGGTTTGCAGTTGTGCCTTTAATGTGGTCTCCTTGAGAAACTCCAGCTCTCCTGACCTCCTTTTTCCCTTAGATTTTCATCTCACGGAACCTTACCTACTAATTCTCTGAGTTCATTAAAATCTGCTTTTTTGAAGTCCATTGTCCTTATTCTGTTGCTCTGATTCCTTTCTTTACTTAGAATCATGAAATATGGTATTTCATGATCATTTTCGCCCAAATTGCTTTCCACCTTCAGTTTCGTAACCAATTCCTCCCAGAGCCACAATTTGGCCATGCCTGGTATAGATAATACTTAGTCCTGCCGTGAGTGCAGGGGCTAGACTAGATGATCTCTCTAGGGCCCTTCAAGTCCTATTTCTATGTTTTTAATAGTTTTAAATATTTGTGCTCATATGCCACATTCCAGTTGATTGTTAGCATAAGTAAGTGATATCTAGATTTTTTTTTTCTCTGTTCGAGTTTGAATAACAGCTACATGGGTATATGCTTACCAGTTTAATTCCAACCCAGCAATGTTGGTTTTCTCTTTGTCATCTCTGTTTATCTTGAATTAATTTGGAATGTAGATTTCCAGTCATGCTGAATCTTCTACCAAATGACTTTTCTGATTGGCTTCATGTGCTCAGAGTTTTTTTCAGTTTACTTTCTTGCATATTTTTTTTCTCCGTTGTATTCAGTCTTTTCCTTTCATTTAAGGAACCCTGTATAAAAGATAGTTAAATTCAGTAGCTGAGAATGGCTTGTTATTGAAGGAATCAAAATAGGTTAAGACCCCAGGATATGAAAACAAAGTTGACTTGAACTGACATTGACCATTCTGATATTCTTTATCAAATTTGTGTGTGGTAGAAAGCAGTTCTCTGTTTCCAAACACAAGTTGTCCACTTTATCACTAGGAAAAATATTGAAATATGAAGTATACTTCTGAAATTTGGTGGGCTTATTTATTTTGCACAATTATGCATAGTCAGTAAGTAAGTTCAAATCAATAACATAGACAATGAATGAATCTGGCAGCAAAATATATCAAGAAGCAGCATTTTGTAATGAGTTAAACCAGCAATTTTATTTATTGTAATACACAACTTATTTTTGTATCTTTATGGTTATGAAAATGGCACGTTGCTTGATGGTAAAAGGGCATTTGAATTTCTGACTAAACTCTGTTTTTTAATACTTTCTGGGTAGTATTGGTTACTAAAATCACATGTAGTAATTTCCTAGACATACCTTCTGATATTTAGACATATTCTTGCCACTTCATGTAGTATGTATTAAACTTTTTTTAACCAAGAAACGTCCAGTGTCTTTGTTTGTTGAAGTGTACCAAGAGGTGACAGAACTCTAATGTTAATAAAGATCTCATTTTGAACAGACGCACCAAGTCTAATATTAGACGATAGTGAAGATGAAAATGCTTCATCAATTTTTGAGACAGGCTGTCACTCAGGATCACCAAAGAAACAATCGTCAGCTGCTGTACATAAACCCTACCTTCATTTTACAATGTGAGTATATTCATTTAGCTGTGAAATTCATAGGAGATCCGAAATTCTAAGGTCGTACTCTGATATTTTGCACTTAGAGTTCAAAGAAAGGGTTTATAAAGGTGCTTCATGGCAACATCCTTATATTTATATCTGAATGAGTTTAAAATACTGGGATATGTTTATCCAGAGATTTCTGTGTTGAAGCCTTTATGAGCAATTTTCCAAGCCATTCACACTCCTGTGAAGTAGTAAGAGTGAATAACTGTGAGCTGGTTCTGTCCCCATTTAAACCTGTTTTGCATGCTGAGCTCTATTTAGCTTGAGAGTTCTCCGTAGTTTAACTAAAATCTTTTAAATGTTTTATGACGACTTTGTGGTATTACAAACAGCATATGGGTATTTGAGAGTAGTGTTTGGCTTTTGGTACATAGCATTTTAAGAATGTAATTTCCATGCCTAGCCCCTGGGATATTTTTGAGACATTTGCTGTGGAGATTATAAAGCTGAATCTCCAGCTATTTTAGTAAGGAAGCAAAAATGCTGGTGTATTTTGGGAAATAATAAGTGCGCAATATATTGGCTGCTTTTTTTTAACTGAGAAGTACTATTGAGCGTCAGTGGACCAACAGCAGTTATTATATATGTTTGTTGTATTTAAATCTGATATTACAAATTAATTTGTTTCAGGTCAAATTTCCTTGTATTCCAAAAAGCCTCCTCTTAATTTTTTCCTCACTGTGTTTGTTCTTAACTGCTTTTCTAAGGAAAGTTGCAGAGACATTGTAGGTTAGAATTTGTGTATTAAATTTGGATGAAACACAACTGTTTGTATTAAGATGGATGCTGCAACAAAAACCTAGAAATGTTAATTTTAATATGAATTGTTTAGATTAATATTTTGTATCGATTCTGTTGATGCATATTTCACTAAGGAAAATGTGAGGCCAGTAAAGGGCACTGTTTAGTAGAGCCATCTTGTGGAAGAAAGAAAATTATTTCTGAACAGTGATGCTTTAATAGTATTTGCAGTAACATGAACTTAAAAATAACTGATTAGCTTAAAATAAAAATCTTGCTGTTTCCCTGAAGGTACATTGTCAAGGACTGCAGGCCTAAAATTCAGGTTTCAGTTGAAACCAAAAAAGAAACATACACATATAACTAATTTTTACATTTCATTATACATTTTTTTTTTGGTGGATGGGTTTATGACCTTCCCCATCAGATTTGTAAAGCAAAAGACAAGTTTTGTGCATAATGCATGGCAACTAGAAAGTGACTGACCCAAAACATAAACAAAGTAAAACTGAGGAATCTAGTTTCACTCTTGAAGCTGAATGAATTTTAAGGAGTAAACAGAGTAATAAAGAGAAAATTAAATTAATTTTAAAATTTAGCTTTCAAATCAAGGTAATATTAATGTTTTAAACCCCATCCCTCTAAAACCTGGCTAGAATCCTTTAAGATTTTTGCCCTTTAACAAAAATATAAAGTAATTTGATAGACTCACATTTGCAACCTTTAAAGGAGTGAGTATTCCCAGCTGGAAGCTTATTAGTAAGAAGTGTGCAATATAAATACTAGACTAGATACTAGACCCTAAATCAGTAAAGGTCTTCAGCATTTTCATAAATCCTTTTAAATTGATGGGACTTAAGAACATGCTTAAAGTTACGTACCTTCTTAAGTGCTTTGTTGAATCTTGGGGTCTTGGCAGTTAGAAATGCATTGGCATGAAATAAACAGCCCTCGTGCAATATTTTTAATTCTGAAAACTAATAAGTCAATTTCACTTTGTTCTTAGAGCTGACAAAGAGCTTACTTACATAATTTTATATCCTCACCTACTATCACTTAAAAAAATCCAGAAAATAAACAGCAAAACTTGCTTTTAGACAGCTGACAGGTACTTAGACAATATTTTTCATCCTTCATTTTGGTCTTTTGTGGGCTGCTAAAAAGTAACCTTTGTTAGCTAATGCCTTGCTACACACATGCCTAAAGCTAGATGTTTATATCTGCATCCGATCCGCAATCCACAAAAATTGTCCATGAATACCCGCAATTTTTCAGGGTTCTGCTAACAGCTGCACGGGTCCCTGCACAGCAGTGACACAGGGCTGTGCCAAGCCCCGAACCTCCTGCCCCACCACCTGCTCCACTCATGCCATATCTCCTTCTCTGCTCCAGGCAGGGAGGGTACAATTCTGGGCCCTCCTATGCAATGCTGCCCTTCCAGTGGGGGGTTCAGACACCCCTATGCAGCTGTGGCAGATCTAACGCACATAGACCCGGCCAGGACAGACAGCGGCAACAATTACTCTCTTCACGATGCTTGCGGTTGCTGCCTGCTAGTTTAAAGTACAACTATGCCTCTTTCAGAATGGTGCTTCGCTCACTCCCTTCTAGGAGTTGTAGTTTACCTCCTCCATTTGAGCAAGCTGGGGACTAGAACTCCCAGAATTCCCATCAGACTATTGCCATTAATCACAGCCTGCTGCTGTGTGATTCAGAGAGCCAAGCTGGAGCCTGAGAGCTGGGTGACAGCTGTTCTGTTTGCGTGAGTGTGTGGTGGAGAGCTCTGCACAGATACAAAATTTGTATCTGCACCCAAGCTGTGATCTGCAAAAATGGTCTGCAGATATCCAAATCCGCAGATGTGGCTATCTGTGGATTAGCAGGACTCTAAAGCTGCCTTTTTAAACCTTGCAAACTCTCATGTAAACCTTTTAAATTGATTTAAGAGTGATTATATCGATTTAGCTTATTTTGGTAAAGAATTTATTTAAGACAGTTGATGATGATCTAGGATTGGATCAATTTAATAATACCCACATCGATTTTGCACTGATTAATTAAATCAATTTATTATCAGTTACACTGTTACAACTGTGTGTGTAGACAAGACCCAAGGTAATCAGTGCTGGAACTGAGGCATGCCGAAGTTAGCACAGTACAGTCATTGCAGAATCTCCAATAGAAGATCTCTATTATCGTATTAGTTGAGATGAAGTCATTTAAAAACAATCTAAAAGAATTAAAAAATTTAAACATTACTAAATAAAAGCTGAAACACCAGGAACTCTGTATACATAAACATATATGTTTATATAATGATACATGGTGATATTTTTAAAATATTACTTCTGTTATAGGTCAGCTTACCACCAGCCAACCTCTTATAGGCCAAGATTACTGCTATCAGGAGAGAGAGGTTCTGGTCAAACTTCTCACCTTGCTCCAGCACTATTGCACTCTCTTGAAAAATTCTCTGTACACAGGCTAGATCTGCCAGCACTTTATTCAGTTAGTGCCAAAACACCTGAAGAATCATGTGCACAGGTGAGTCTACATAATATCTGAGCATCATAGAGCATTGATGCTAGCTGTGGTTTTATTCAGACTTATTTCCAATAAAGTATGGTGTACGCAATTATGGTCTTTTGGATAAAAGACAGTGTACATGTGCCATTGCAAGCTAAAGCAGAGAAACATTCTAATATGATAACGTTAACAAACTTTTGTTAAAGTTTTTATAGTTAGGAATTCTGATTTTTCTGCTGATGCAGCATGTAGATGGCAATGACACTGATTGGGTAAACAGTTTTATCTGTCTAGGTAGTCGGGTGACAGCAGAAAGTTCTATATCTTAAGAAGTCATATGTTAGATCTGTCTCAAAGTCCTGCTTGGGCAGCAGGATGTCTGTGTGACAACTAAGACAAGACGTAGTCAATTCTGTGTTGAACATTCCTATATGGAACAGAACAGAACCGTTAAAAACAGTTGAAGAGAATAAACAAAAGCTTTCAGTATCAAAAGTTAGGATGTATTACTTGATGTCCGTTCGTTTGGTTTTTGTCACAAATGGGAAAATATTTGAATGGTCCTGGAGATTTGCAGTCTTGCATCAGGTGAGAACAAAACTGCAATAGCGGAGTTATGTCTAGCATGCAAAAGAAGATATGTTTTCACAGAAAGTTTATAGAGCTGAGGTTGAAGGAAGTGGAGCATGAGATTGACCATGAATGAGGTTGGAAGATACAATTCTGAGGGATTTAAGAAGGCTAAATTCTGCTGTACTGATTCTTGCCAAAGGAAGATTTTTAAGGGACTATTAGAATGGACTTCCAACCTCATATGTCATCACAACTACACTGTAGTCATGCAATATCTTGTAACTTCCGAGGAAAACTGGTTTCTATTGGTTTGTTTGAACTGTGCTTGCATAGAAATCTGTCATCGTTGACAAGGAAATAAAGACATACAAGTATTCATGAAAGCTTTTTAAAACAGTCTGATTTATTATTTACATCCTATGTTCCTGAAAAGTGTGATAGTCACTTTTTGGGAGTTTGGGTTAATGGTATTCAGTTGACGCCTTAGTTATTTGTGTGAAAAGAATATTGAAGAGGAGATAGATATGAAGGAGAAGATACTGAGATTAAGAAAGGAAGTGAGAAGTGAATAGGCCGGGGAAGAGGGGCGGGGGGTAAGGGAAGGTATATGGAGTGACAACCAACTACTACGGAAGATGTGCACCTACAATATGATGTGATAACCCAGAACTGGAGAACGTGACTTTTCTTAAAATCTTTCATTACAAATATTGCTCATTCCTATACGAAGCATAAAAATCAAGTCTAATTACTAAAATGTTTTTATGCCTTAAGAATACTGTTTTTTCATTTGAGAGTTGCTTATGCCTGATTCCATTTTATATCTATATCTATGCAAGACAAAAAAATGTTTAAAAGTATTAAGGTTAATGTTAAAAGTGTATTAGTAACATAAGGGCAGCGGCGGCTCTAGGCACCAACAAAGCAAGCAGCTGCTTGGGGCAGCCCATTAGCAGGAGCGGCAGCTGGCAGGGATCCAGCCTGGGAGCTGAGAACCAACAGGGGGCTGTGGGAGCTGTAGTTCCTTGGTTAGCTCCCTGCATATAGAGCCAGCGCTGGAGCAGAGAAAAATACATTTCCCAGCATTCCCTTGGCCGCTATCAACAGGAAAGAGAGGAGGAGGGAGTATAGTAGCTGAAACCTCATGCTGCACCTTGCTGTGAATGGAGAGCTCATCGCTAGAGCGGGGTGGCACTGTGAATGGGGAACAAGTGTGCCGAAGGAGTAGAAGGCTTTGGCCCAGATATCTCCTTCAGAAGAAATCCCCAGACTGGATTAGGGATACTGGTGTGACATCACCTTGCAGCCCCTAACGAAGGAATTAGGTGGACTAAATGGACAGTGCCCCTCTCTCGCTGAAGCCTAGCAAGGGAGGTATGTGGATCCCACTAGAATTTAAAATGAAAAGTAAGGGAGGGGAAGCTCTGGACCTAGGCAGCTTTAGATACAGTACTAGGCACGTAGGAGGATTTCCACTTCTGAGCGATGGAAGCAGAAATTGGCTTTTCCTTTCCATATTTAGCTAATATTCAGAAAGGGAATCTAGCACCTGCCTTCCAGATTTGAACATCTCAAAATTCAGAAGCACTCACGCTCAATTTGGGCAGCTGTTAATTCATTTCTCCCAAATCAAATATACTGATCGACTGTAATTTGCTGTAGAAAAAGTAGGATAAAATTGAGCAAGAAATGCTTCCCAGTGGTTTTTAGGACTGGAATTGCTATTTTAACAGCCACTGCCCTTTTTTTGTGTGTTTTTTTTTGTTTTTTGTTTTTGTTTTTGTTGTTTAAAAGGACGACAGTGATATTGCATTGGCAAATTCCGCATAGAAACAAAGAATGGAACAAAAGAATAATAAAGGCACCTCAACTTTTCCTCATTTATGGAGGACAGTCTTATAATATGGATCCAGATATCCTCCAGTCACACAAGCTGAAAATTGTTCCACTTCATTGCAGTTCTGTAATCATACGGGAACCAATCCTGTCTGTGTTCTGTGCACATGCAAAATTCCTGCTGAATGACCTGCCCTGGGAGCAAGTTAACAGTGACCCAGGGCTGGGG